>NC_079874.1:13410146-13537646 GCF_023065955.2 Ursus arctos | reverse complement strand
CAACACACACATACACAAGAAACACACACAAACTCCCATTGACTTTTACTTACAGTCATGCACAATGGTTTCCGCAAACACACACACACACACTATCACACTCACAACACAGCATTCACACTGGCACTTGAATCTGCCCTAACATACAAACAAACGTGGTCCCGACACACACATACACAAGAAACACACACAAACAGCCATCAACTTTTTGTTACAGGCAGACAGAGTGGGGTTTCCCCAAACACACACACACACACACACACACACACACACACTGTCACACTAACAGCACACTACGCAAACTGGGCCTCGGCAGAGCCATCAACACTTGGAACTGCCCTAACATACTCACAAACGTTTTCCCGACACACACATACACAAGAAACACACACAAACACCCATCGACTTTTTCTTACAGGCATACACAACGGTTTCCCGCGAACACACACACACACAGTCACACTTACAACACAGCACTCACAATGGGTATCCAGCAGAACCATCAACACTTGGAACTGCCCTAAAATATTGACAAATGTGGTCGCGACACACACATACACATGAAACTCACACAAACATCCATCGACTTATTCTTACAGGCATACACAATGTTTTCCCGCCAACACAAACACACACAGAAACACACACTGCCACACTCACAACACAGCATTCACACTGGCACTTGGAACTGCCACAACATACTCACATACGTGGTCCCGACACACACATACACAAGAAACACACACAAACACCCATCGACTTTTTCTTAGAAGCATACACTGTGGGGTTCCCCCAAACACACACACACACAGAGACACACACACACTATCACACTCACAACACAGCACTCTCACTGGGTCTCCAGCAGAGCCATCAACACTTGGAACTGCCCTAACATATTCACAAATGTGGTCCCGACACACACATACAGAAGAAACACACACAAACACCCATGGAATTTTTCTTATAGGCATACAGACTGGTTTCCTGCAAACACACACACAGACACGCACACACACTGTCACACTCACAACACACACTCACACTGGATATCCAGCAAACTCGTGAACACTTGGAACTGCCCTCACACACTCACAAATGTGGATCTGAAACACAATACGCAAGAACACACAAATACACCCATCGACTTTTTCATACAGGCATACACAATGGTTACCCGAAAACACACACACACACACACACTCTCACACTCACAACACAGCACTCACTCTGTACCTCGGCAGAGACATCAACACTTGGAACTGCCCTCACACACTCACAAATGTGGATCTGAAACACAATATGCAAGAACACACAAATACACCCATCGACTTTTTCATACAGGCATACACAATGGTTACCGGAAAACACACACACACACACACACACACACTCTCACACTCACAACACAGCTCTCACTCTGTACCTCGGCAGAGACATCAACACTTGGAACTGCCCTCACACACTCACAAATGTGGATCTGAAACACAATACGCAAGAACACACAAATACACCCATCGACTTTTTCATACAGGCATACACAATGGTTACCGGAAAACACACACACACACACACACACACACACTGTCACACTCGCAACACAGCACTCACACTGGGCCTCGGCAGAGCCATCAACACTTGGAACTGCCCTAACATACTCACAAACGTTTTCCCGACACACACATACACAAGAAACACACACAAACACCCATCGACTTTTTCTTACAGGCGTACACAGGGGGTTTTGAAACACACACAGACACACACACACTATCACACTCACAACACAGCACTCACACTGGGTCTCCAACACAGCCGTCAACACTTGGAACTGCTTTAACATAATCACAAACATGGTCCTGACACACACATATACAAATAACACACACAAACACCCATCGACTTTTTCTTGCAGGCATACACAATGGTTTCCTGCAAACACACACACACACACACACACTAATGTCACACTCACGACAGAGCACTCACATTGGATCTCCAGCGGAGCCATGAACACTTGGAATTACCTTAACATATTCACAAACGTGGTCCCGAAACACACATGCAGAAGAAACACACAAAAAAACCCTACGACTTTTTCTTACAGACATACACAATGGTATCCAGCAAAACACACACACACACACACATACACTATCACACGCACAACACAGCACTCACACTGGGTCCCCGGCATAGCCATCAACAGTTGGAACTGCCCTAACATACTCACAAACGTGGTCCCAACACACACATACACAAGAAACACACACAAACTCCCATTGACTTTTACTTACAGTCATGCACAATGGTTTCCGCAAACACACACACACACACTATCACACTCACAACACAGCATTCACACTGGCATTTGAATCTGCCCTAACATACAAACAAACGTGGTCCCGACACACACATACAGAAGAAACACACACAAACACCCATCAACTTTTTGTTACAGGCAGACAGAGTGGGGTTTCCCCAAACACACACACACACACACACACACACTGTCACACTAACAGCACACTACGCACACTGGGCCTCGGCAGAGCCATCAACACTTGGAACTGCTCTAACATACACACAAACGTTTTCCCGACACACACATACACAAGAAACACACACAAACACCCATCGACTTTTTCTTACAGGCATACACAACGGTTTCCCGCGTACACACACACACACAGTCACACTTACAACACAGCACTCACAATGGGTATCCAGCAGAACCATCAACACTTGGAACTGCCCTAAAATATTGACAAATGTGGTCGCGACACACACATACACATGAAACTCACACAAACATTCATCGACTTATTCTTACAGGCATACACTATGTTTTCTCGCCAACACAAACACACACAGAAACACACACTGCCACACTCACAACACAGCATTCACACTGGCACTTGGAACTGCCACAACATACTCACATACGTGGTCCCGACACACACATTCACAAGAAACACACACAAACACCCATCGACTTTTTCTTAGAAGCATACACTGTGGGGTTCCCCCAAACACACACACACACACAGAGACACACACACACTATCACACTCACAACACAGCACTCTCACTGGGTCTCCAGCAGAGCCATCAACACTTGGAACTGCCCTAACATATTCACAAATGTGGTCCCGACACACACATACAGAAGAAACACACACAAACACCCATGGAATTTTTCTTATAGGCATACAGACTGGTTTCCTGCAAACACACAGACAGACACGCACACACACTGTCACACTCACAACACACACTCACACTGGATATCCAGCAAACTCGTGAACACTTGGAACTGCCCTCACACACTCAGAAATGTGGATCTGAAACACTATACGCAAGAACACACAAATACACCCATCGACTTTTTCATACAGGCATACACAGTGGTTACCCGAAAACACACATACACACACACACACACACACTCTCACACTCACAACACAGCACTCACTCTGTACCTCGGCAGAGACATCAACACTTGGAACTGCCCTCACACACTCACAAATGTGGATCTGAAACACAATACGCAAGAACACACAAATACACCCATCGACTTTTTCATACAGGCATACACAATGGTTACCGGAAAACACACACACACACACACACACACACACACTGTCACACTCGCAACACAGCACTCACACTGGGCCTCGGCAGAGCCATCAACACTTGGAACTGCCCTAACATACTCACAAACGTTTTCCCGACACACACATACAAAAGAAACACACACAAACACCCATCGACTTTTTCTTACAGGCGTACACAGGGGGTTCTGAAACACACACAGACACACACACACTATCACACTCACAACACAGCACTCACACTGGGTCTCCAACACAGCCGTCAACACTTGGAACTGCTTTAACATAATCACAAACATGGTCCTGACACACACATATACAAATAACACACACAAACACCCATCGACTTTTTCTTGCAGGCATACACAATGGTTTCCTGCAAACACACACACACACACACACACACACAAATGTCACACTCACGACAGAGCACTCACATTGGATCTCCAGCGGAGCCATGAACACTTGGAATTACCTTAACATATTCACAAACGTGGTCCCGAAACACACATGCAGAAGAAACACACAAAAACACCCTATGACTTTTTCTTACAGACCTACACAATGGTATCCAGCAAAACACACACACACACACACACATACACTATCACACGCACAACACAGCACTCACACTGGGTCCCCGGCATAGCCATCAACAGTTGGAACTGCCCTAACATACTCACAAACGTGGTCCCAACACACCCATACACAAGAAACACACACAAACTCCCATTGACTTTTACTTACAGCCATGCACAATGGTTTCCGCAAACACACACACACACACTATCACACTCACAACACAGCATTCACACTGGCACTTGAATCTGCCCTAACATACAAACAAACGTGGTCCCGACACACACATACACAAGAAACACACACAAACAGCCATCAACTTTTTGTTACAGGCAGACAGAGTGGGGTTTCCCCAAACACACACACACACACACACACACACACACTGTCACACTAACAGCACACTACGCAAACTGGGCCTCGGCAGAGCCATCAACACTTGGAACTGCCCTAACATACTCACAAACGTTTTCCCGACACACACATACACAAGAAACACACACAAACACCCATCGACTTTTTCTTACAGGCATACACAACGGTTTCCCGCGAACACACACACACACAGTCACACTTACAACACAGCACTCACAATGGGTATCCAGCAGAACCATCAACACTTGGAACTGCCCTAAAATATTGACAAATGTGGTCGCGACACACACATACACATGAAACTCACACAAACATCCATCGACTTATTCTTACAGGCATACACAATGTTTTCCCGCCAACACAAACACACACAGAAACACACACTGCCACACTCACAACACAGCATTCACACTGGCACTTGGAACTGCCACAACATACTCATATACGTGGTCCCGACACACACATACACAAGAAACACACACAAACACCCATCGACTTTTTCTTAGAAGCATACACTGTGGGGTTCCCCCAAACACACACACACACAGAGACACACACACTATCACACTCACAACACAGCACTCTCACTGGGTCTCCAGCAGAGCCATCAACACTTGGAACTGCCCTAACATATTCACAAATGTGGTCCCGACACACACATACAGAAGAAACACACACAAACACCCATGGAATTTTTCTTATAGGCATACAGACTGGTTTCCTGCAAACACACACACAGACACGCACACACACTGTCACACTCACAACATACACTCACACTGGATATCCAGCAAACTCGTGAACACTTGGAACTGCCCTCACACACTCAGAAATGTGGATCTGAAACACAATACGCAAGAACACACAAATACACCCATCGACTTTTTCATACAGGCATACACAATGGTTACCCGAAAACACACACACACACACACACACACACTCTCACACTCACAACACAGCACTCACTCTGTACCTCGGCAGAGACATCAACACTTGGAACTGCCCTCACACACTCACAAATGTGGATCTGAAACACAATACGCAAGAACACACAAATACACCCATCGACTTTTTCATACAGGCATACACAATGGTTACCGGAAAACACACACACACACACACACACTGTCACACTCGCAACACAGCACTCACACTGGGCCTCGGCAGAGCCATCAACACTTGGAACTGCCCTAACATACTCACAAACCTTTTCCCGACACACACATACACAAGAAACACACACAAACACCCATCGACTTTTTCTTACAGGCGTACACAGGGGGTTTTGAAACACACACAGACACACACACACTATCACACTCACAACACAGCACTCACACTGGGTCTCCAATACAGCCGTCAACACTTGGAACTGCTTTAACATAATCACAAACATGGTCCTGACACACACATATACAAATAACACACACAAAAACCCATCGACTTTTTCTTGCAGGCATACACAATGGTTTCCTGCAAACACACACACACACACACACACAAAAGTCACACTCACGACAGAGCACTCACATTGGATCTCCAGCAGAGCCATGAACACTTGGAATTACCTTAACATATTCACAAACGTGGTCCCGAAACACACATGCAGAAGAAACACACAAAAACACCCTACGACTTTTTCTTACAGACATACACAATGGTATCCAGCAAAACACACACACACACACACATACACTATCACACGCACAACACAGCACTCACACTGGGTCCCCGGCATAGCCATCAACAGTTGGAACTGCCCTAACATACTCACAAACGTGGTCCCGACACACACATACACAAGAAACACACACAAACTCCCATTGACTTTTACTTACAGTCATGCACAATGGTTTCCGCAAACACACACACACACACACTATCACACTCACAACACAGCATTCACACTGGCACTTGAATCTGCCCTAACATACAAACAAACGTGGTCCCGACACACACATACAGAAGAAACACACACAAACACCCATCAACTTTTTGTTACAGGCAGACAGAGTGGGGTTTCCCCAAACACACACACACACACACACACACACTGTCACACTAACAGCACACTACGCACACTGGGCCTCGGCAGAGCCATCAACACTTGGAACTGCCCTAAGATACTCACAAACGTTTTCCCGACACACACATACACAAGAAACACACACAAACACCCATCGACTTTTTCTTAGAAGCATACACTGTGGGGTTCCCCCAAACACACACACACACAGAGACACACACACACTATCACACTCACAACACAGCACTCTCACTGGGTCTCCAGCAGAGCCATCAACACTTGGAACTGCCCTAACATATTCACAAATGTGGTCCCGACACACACATACAGAAGAAACACACACAAACACCCATGGAATTTTTCTTATAGGCATACAGACTGGTTTCCTGCAAACACACACACAGACACGCACACACACTGTCACACTCACAACACACACTCACACTGGATATCCAGCAAACTCGTGAACACTTGGAACTGCCCTCACACACTCACAAATGTGGATCTGAAACACAATACGCAAGAACACACAAATACACCCATCGACTTTTTCATACAGGCATACACAATGGTTACCGGAAAACACACACACACACACACACACACACACACTGTCACACTCGCAACACAGCACTCACACTGGGCCTCGGCAGAGCCATCAACACTTGGAACTGCCCTAACATACTCACAAACGTTTTCCCGACACACACATACACAAGAAACACACACAAACACCCATCGACTTTTTCTTACAGGCGTACACAGGGGGTTCTGAAACACACACAGACACACACACACACTATCACACTCACAACACAGCACTCACACTGGGTCTCCAACACAGCCGTCAACACTTGGAACTGCTTTAACATAATCACAAACATGGTCCTGACACACACATATACAAATAACACACACAAACACCCATCGACTTTTTCTTGCAGGCATACACAATGGTTTCCTGCAAACACACACACACACACACACACAAATGTCACACTCACGACAGAGCACTCACATTGGATCTCCAGCGGAGCCATGAACACTTGGAATTACCTTAACATATTCACAAACGTGGTCCCGAAACACACATGCAGAAGAAACACACAAAAACACCCTATGACTTTTTCTTACAGACATACACAATGGTATCCAGCAAAACACACACACACACACACACATACACTATCACACGCACAACACAGCACTCACACTGGGTCCCCGGCATAGCCATCAACAGTTGGAACTGCCCTAACATACTCACAAACGTGGTCCCAACACACACATACACAAGAAACACACACAAACTCCCATTGACTTTTACTTACAGTCATGCACAATGGTTTCCGCAAACACACACACACACACTATCACACTCACAACACAGCATTCACACTGGCACTTGAATCTGCCCTAACATACAAACAAACGTGGTCCCGACACACACATACACAAGAAACACACACAAACAGCCATCAACTTTTTGTTACAGGCAGACAGAGTGGGGTTTCCCCAAACACACACACACACACACACACACACACTGTCACACTAACAGCACACTACGCAAACTGGGCCTCGGCAGAGCCATCAACACTTGGAACTGCGCTAACATACTCACAAACGTTTTCCCGACACACACATACACAAGAAACACACACAAACACCCATCGACTTTTTCTTACAGGCATACACAACGGTTTCCCGCGAACACACACACACACAGTCACACTTACAACACAGCACTCACAATGGGTATCCAGCAGAACCATCAACACTTGGAACTGCCCTAAAATATTGACAAATGTGGTCGCGACACACACATACACATGAAACTCACACAAACATCCATCGACTTATTCTTACAGGCATACACAATGTTTTCCCGCCAACACAAACACACACAGAAACACACACTGCCACACTCACAACACAGCATTCACACTGGCACTTGGAACTGCCACAACATACTCACATACGTGGTCCCGACACACACATACACAAGAAACACACACAAACACCCATCGACTTTTTCTTAGAAGCATACACTGTGGGGTTCCACCAAACACACACACACACAGAGACACACACACTATCACACTCACAACACAGCACTCTCACTGGGTCTCCAGCAGAGCCATCAACACTTGGAACTGCCCTAACATATTCACAAATGTGGTCCCGACACACACATACAGAAGAAACACACACAAACACCCATGGAATTTTTCTTATAGGCATACAGACTGGTTTCCTGCAAACACACACACAGACACGCACACACACTGTCACACTCACAACATACACTCACACTGGATATCCAGCAAACTCGTGAACACTTGGAACTGCCCTCACACACTCAGAAATGTGGATCTGAAACACAATACGCAAGAACACACAAATACACCCATCGACTTTTTCATACAGGCATACACAATGGTTACCCGAAAACACACATACACACACACACACACACTCTCACACTCACAACACAGCACTCACTCTGTACCTCGGCAGAGACATCAACACTTGAAACTGCCCTCACACACTCACAAATGTGGATCTGAAACACAATACGCAAGAACACACAAATACACCCATCGACTTTTTCATACAGGCATACACAATGGTTACCGGAAAACACACACACACACACACACACACTGTCACACTCGCAACACAGCACTCACACTGGGCCTCGGCAGAGCCATCAACACTTGGAACTGCCCTAACATACTCACAAACCTTTTCCCGACACACACATACACAAGAAACACACACAAACACCCATCGACTTTTTCTTACAGGCGTACACAGGGGGTTCTGAAACACACACAGACACACACACACTATCACACTCACAACACAGCACTCACACTGGGTCTCCAACACAGCCGTCAACACTTGGAACTGCTTTAACATAATCACAAACATGGTCCTGACACACACATATACAAATAACACACACAAACACCCATCGACTTTTTCTTGCAGGCATACACAATGGTTTCCTGCAAACACACACACACACACACACACACAAAAGTCACACTCACGACAGAGCACTCACATTGGATCTCCAGCAGAGCCATGAACACTTGGAATTAACTTAACATATTCACAAACGTGGTCCCGAAACACACATGCAGAAGAAACACACAAAAACACCCTACGACTTTTTCTTACAGACATACACAATGGTATCCAGCAAAACACACACACACACACACACATACACTATCACACGCACAACACAGCACTCACACTGGGTTCCCGGCATAGCCATCAACAGTTGGAACTGCCCTAACATACTCACAAACGTGGTCCCAACACACACATACACAAGAAACACACACAAACTCCCATTGACTTTTACTTACAGTCATGCACAATGGTTTCCGCAAACACACACACACACACTATCACACTCACAACACAGCATTCACACTGGCACTTGAATCTGCCCTAACATACAAACAAACGTGGACCCGACACACACATACACAAGAAACACACACAAACACCCATCAACTTTTTGTTACAGGCAGACAGAGTGGGGTTTCCACAAACACACACACACACACACACTGTCACACTAACAGCACACTACGCACACTGGGCCTCGGCAGAGCCATCAACACTTGGAACTGCCCTAACATACTCACAAACGTTTTCCCGACACACACATACACAAGAAACACACACAAACACCCATCGACTTTTTCTTACAGGCATACACAACGGTTTCCCGCGAACACGCACACACACAGTCACACTTACAACACAGTTCTCACAATGGGTATCCAGCAGAACCATCAACACTTGGAACTGCCCTAAAATATTGACAAATGTGGTCGCGACACACACATACACATGAAACTCACACAAACATCCATCGACTTATTCTTACAGGCATACACAATGTTTTCCCGCCAACACAAACACACACAGAAACACACACTGCCACACTCACAACACAGCATTGACACTGGAACTTGGAATTGCCACAACATACTCACATACGTGGTCCCGACACACACATACACAAGAAACACACACAAACACCCATCGACTTTTTCTTAGAAGCATACACTGTGGGGTTCCCCCAAACACACACACACACAGAGACACACACACACTATCACACTCACAACACAGCACTCTCACTGGGTCTCCAGCAGAGCCATCAACACTTGGAACTGCCCTAACATATTCACAAATGTGGTCCCGACACACACATACAGAAGAAACACACACAAACACCCATGGAATTTTTCTTATAGGCATACAGACTGGTTTCGTGCAAACACACACACAGACACGCACACACACTGTCACACTCACAACACACACTCACACTGGATATCCAGCAAACTCGTGAACACTTGGAACTGCCCTCACACACTCAGAAATGTGGATCTGAAACACTATACGCAAGAACACACTAATACACCCATCGACTTTTTCATACAGGCATACACAATGGTTACCCGAAAACACACACACACACACACACACTCTCACACTCACAACACAGCACTCACTCTGTACCTCGGCAGAGACATCAACACTTGGAACTGCCCTCACACACTCACAAATGTGGATCTGAAACACAATACGCAAGAACACACAAATACACCCATCGACTTTTTCATACAGGCATACACAATGGTTACCGGAAAACACACACACACACACACACACTGTCAAACTCGCAACACAGCACTCACACTGGGCCTCGGCAGAGCCATCAACACTTGGAACTTCCCTAACATACTCACAAACGTTTTCCCGACACACACATACACAAGAAACACACACAAACACCCATCGACTTTTTCTTACAGGCGTACACAGGGGGTTCTGAAACACACACAGACACACACACACTATCACACTCACAACACAGCACTCACACTGGGTCTCCAACACAGCCGTCAACACTTGGAACTGCTTTAACATAATCACAAACATGGTCCTGACACACACATATACAAATAACACACACAAACACCCATCGACTTTTTCTTGCAGGCATACACAATGGTTTCCTGCAAACACACACACACACACACACACAAAAGGCACACTCACGACAGAGCACTCACATTGGATCTCCAGCAGAGCCATGAACACTTGGAATTACCTTAACATATTCACAAACGTGGTCCCGAAACACACATGCAGAAGAAACACACAAAAACACCCTATGACTTTTTCTTACAGACATACACAATGGTATCCAGCAAAACACACACACACACACACATACACTATCACACGCACAACACAGCACTCACACCGGGTCCCCGGCATAGCCATCAACAGTTGGAACTGCCCTAACATACTCACAAACGTGGTCCCAACACACACATACACAAGAAACACACACAAACTCCCATTGACTTTTACTTACAGTCATGCACAATGGTTTCCGCAAACACACACACACACACTATCACACTCACAACACAGCATTCACACTGGCACTTGAATCTGCCCTAACATACAAACAAACGTGGTCCCGACACACACATACACAAGAAACACACACAAACAGCCATCAACTTTTTGTTACAGGCAGACAGAGTGGGGTTTCCCCAAACACACACACACACACACACACACACACTGTCACACTAACAGCACACTACGCAAACTGGGCCTCGGCAGAGCCATCAACACTTGGAACTGCCCTAACATACTCACAAACGTTTTCCCGACACACACATACACAAGAAACACACACAAACACCCATCGACTTTTTCTTACAGGCATACACAACAGTTTCCCGCGAACACACACACACACACAGTCACACTTACAACACAGCACTCACAATGGGTATCCAGCAGAACCATCAACACTTGGAACTGCCCTAAAATATTGACAAATGTGGTCGCGACACACACATACACATGAAACTCACACAAACATCCATCGACTTATTCTTACAGGCATACACAATGTTTTCCCGCCAACACAAACACACACAGAAACACACACTGCCACACTCACAACACAGCATTCACACTGGCACTTGGAACTGCCACAACATACTCACATACGTGGTCCCGACACACACATACACAAGAAACACACACAAACACACATCGACTTTTTCTTAGAAGCATACACTGTGGGGTTCCCCCAAACACACACACACACAGAGACACACACGCACTATCACACTCACAACACAGCACTCTCACTGGGTCTCCAGCAGAGCCATCAACACTTGGAACTGCCCTAACATATTCACAAATGTGGTCCCGACACACACATACAGAAGAAACACACACAAACACCCATGGAATTTTTCTTATAGGCATACAGACTGGTTTCCTGCAAACACACACACAGACACGCACACACACTGTCACACTCACAACACACACTCACACTGGATATCCAGCAAACTCGTGAACACTTGGAACTGCCCTCACACACTCACAAATGTGGATCTGAAACACAATACGCAAGAACACACAAATACACCCATCGACTTTTTCATACAGGCATACACAATGGTTACCCGAAAACACACACACACACACACTCTCACACTCACAACACAGCACTCACTCTGTACCTCGGCAGAGACATCAACACTTGGAACTGCCCTCACACACTCACAAATGTGGATCTGAAACACAATACGCAAGAACACACAAATACACCCATCGACTTTTTCATACACGCATACACAATGGTTACCGGAAAACACACACACACACACACACACTCTCACACTCACAACACAGCACTCACTCTGTACCTCGGCAGAGACATCAACACTTGGAACTGCCCTCACACACTCACAAATGTGGATCTGAAACACAATACGCAAGAACACACAAATACACCCATCGACTTTTTCATACAGGCATACACAATGGTTACCGGAAAACACACACACACACACACACACTGTCACACTCGCAACACAGCACTCACACTGGGCCTCGGCAGAGCCATCAACACTTGGAACTGCCCTAACATACTCACAAACGTTTTCCCGACACACACATACACAAGAAACACACACAAACACCCATCGACTTTTTCTTACAGGCGTACACAGGGGGTTCTGAAACACACACAGACACACACACACTATCACACTCACAACACAGCACTCACACTGGGTCTCCAACACAGCCGTCAACACTTGGAACTGCTTTAACATAATCACAAACATGGTCCTGACACACACATATACAAATAACACACACAAACACCCATCGACTTTTTCTTGCAGGCATACACAATGGTTTCCTGCAAACACACACACACACACACACACACAAAAGTCACACTCACGACAGAGCACTCACATTGGATCTCCAGCAGAGCCATGAACACTTGGAATTACCTTAACATATTCACAAACGTGGTCCCGAAACACACATGCAGAAGAAACACACAAAAACACCCTACGACTTTTTCTTACAGACATACACAATGGTATCCAGCAAAACACACACACACACACACATACACTATCACACGCACAACACAGCACTCACACTGGGTCCCCGGCATAGCCATCAACAGTTGGAACTGCCCTAACATACTCACAAACGTGGTCCCGACACACACATACACAAGAAACACACACAAACTCCCATTGACTTTTACTTACAGTCATGCACAATGGTTTCCGCAAACACACACACACACACTATCACACTCACAACACAGCATTCACACTGGCACTTGAATCTGCCCTAACATACAAACAAACGTGGTCCCGACACACACATACAGAAGAAACACACACAAACACCCATCAACTTTTTGTTACAGGCAGACAGAGTGGGGTTTCCCCAAACACACACACACACACACACACACTGTCACACTAACAGCACACTACGCACACTGGGCCTCGGCAGAGCCATCAACACTTGGAACTGCCCTAACATACTCACAAACGTTTTCCCGACACACACATACACAAGAAACACACACAAACACCCATCGACTTTTTCTTACAGGCATACACAACGGTTTCCCGCGAACACACACACACACAGTCACACTTACAACACAGCACTCACAATCGGTATCCAGCAGAACCATCAACACTTGGAACTGCCCTAAAATATTGAAAAATGTGGTCGCGACACACACATACACATGAAACTCACACAAACATCCATCGACTTATTCTTACAGGCATACACAATGTTTTCCCGCCAACACAAACACACACAGAAACACACACTGCCACACTCACAACACAGCATTCACACTGGCACTTGGAACTGCCACAACATACTCACATACGTGGTCCCGACACACACATACACAAGAAACACACACAAACACCCATCGACTTTTTCTTAGAAGCATACACTGTGGGGTTCCCCCAAACACACACACACACACAGAGACACACACACACTATCACACTCACAACACAGCACTCTCACTGGGTCTCCAGCAGAGCCATCAACACTTGGAACTGCCCTAACATATTCACAAAGGTGGTCCCGACACACACATACAGAAGAAACACACACAAACACCCATGGAATTTTTCTTATAGGCATACAGACTGGTTTCCTGCAAACACACACACAGACACGCACACACACTGTCACACTCACAACACACACTCACACTGGATATCCAGCAAACTCGTGAACACTTGGAACTGCCCTCACACACTCAGAAATGTGGATCTGAAACACTATACGCAAGAACACACAAATACACCCATCGACTTTTTCATACAAGCATACACAATGGTTACCCGAAAACACACACACACACACACACACACACACACTCTCACACTCACAACACAGCACTCACTCTGTACCTCGGCAGAGACATCAACACTTGGAACTGCCCTCACACACTCACAAATGTGGATCTGAAACACAATACGCAAGAACACACAAATACACCCATCGACTTTTTCATACAGGCATACACAATGGTTACCGGAAAACACACACACACACACACACACTGTCACACTCGCAACACAGCACTCACACTGGGCCTCGGCAGAGCCATCAACACTTGGAACTTCCCTAACATACTCACAAACGTTTTCCCGACACACACATACACAAGAAACACACACAAACACCCATCGACTTTTTCTTACAGGCGTACACAGGGGGTTCTGAAACACACACAGACACACACACACTATCACACTCACAACACAGCACTCACACTGGGTCTCCAACACAGCCGTCAACACTTGGAACTGCTTTAACATAATCACAAACATGGTCCTGACACACACATATACAAATAACACACACAAACACCCATCGACTTTTTCTTGCAGGCATACACAATGGTTTCCTGCAAACACACACACACACACACACACACAAAAGTCACACTCACGACAGAGCACTCACATTGGATCTCCAGCAGAGCCATGAACACTTGGAATTACCTTAACATATTCACAAACGTGGTCCCGAAACACACATGCAGAAGAAACACACAAAAACAACCTATGACTTTTTCTTACAGACATACACAATGGTATCCAGCAAAACACACACACACACACACAGACACTATCACACGCACAACACAGCACTCACACTGGGTCCCCGGCATAGCCATCAACAGTTGGAACTGCCCTAACATACTCACAAACGTGGTCCCAACACACACATACACAAGAAACACACACAAACTCCCATTGACTTTTACTTACAGTCATGCACAATGGTTTCCGCAAACACACACACACACACTATCACACTCACAACACAGCATTCACACTGGCACTTGAATCTGCCCTAACATACAAACAAACGTGGTCCCGACACACACATACACAAGAAACACACACAAACAGCCATCAACTTTTTGTTACAGGCAGACAGAGTGGGGTTTCCCCAAACACACACACACACACACACACACACACTGTCACACTAACAGCACACTACGCAAACTGGGCCTCGGCAGAGCCATCAACACTTGGAACTGCCCTAACATACTCACAAACGTTTTCCCGACACACACATACACAAGAAACACACACAAACACCCATCGACTTTTTCTTACAGGCATACACAACAGTTTCCCGCGAACACACACACACACACAGTCACACTTACAACACAGCACTCACAATGGGTATCCAGCAGAACCATCAACACTTGGAACTGCCCTAAAATATTGACAAATGTGGTCGCGACACACACATACACATGAAACTCACACAAACATCCATCGACTTATTCTTACAGGCATACACAATGTTTTCCCGCCAACACAAACACACACAGAAACACACACTGCCACACTCACAACACAGGATTCACACTGGCACTTGGAACTGCCACAACATACTCACATACGTGGTCCCGACACACACATACACAAGAAACACACACAAACACACATCGACTTTTTCTTAGAAGCATACACTGTGGGGTTCCCCCAAACACACACACACACAGAGACACACACGCACTATCACACTCACAACACAGCACTCTCACTGGGTCTCCAGCAGAGCCATCAACACTTGGAACTGCCCTAACATATTCACAAATGTGGTCCCGACACACACATACAGAAGAAACACACACAAACACCCATGGAATTTTTCTTATAGGCATACAGACTGGTTTCCTGCAAACACACACACAGACACGCACACACACTATCACACTCACAACACACACTCACACTGGATATCCAGCAAACTCGTGAACACTTGGAACTGCCCTCACACACTCACAAATGTGGATCTGAAACACAATACGCAAGAACACACAAATACACCCATCGACTTTTTCATACAGGCATACACAATGGTTACCCGAAAACACACACACACACACACACACACACTCTCACACTCACAACACAGCACTCACTCTGTACCTCGGCAGAGACATCAACACTTGGAACTGCCCTCACACACTCACAAATGTGGATCTGAAACACAATACGCAAGAACACACAAATACACCCATCGACTTTTTCATACAGGCATACACAATGGTTACCGGAAAACACACACACACACACACACACTCTCACACTCACAACACAGCACTCACTCTGTACCTCGGCAGAGACATCAACACTTGGAACTGCCCTCACACACTCACAAATGTGGATCTGAAACACAATACGCAAGAACACACAAATACACCCATCGACTTTTTCATACAGGCATACACAATGGTTACCGGAAAACACACACACACACACACACACACACACTGTCACACTCGCAACACAGCACTCACACTGGGCCTCGGCAGAGCCATCAACACTTGGAACTGCCCTAACATACTCACAAACGTTTTCCCGACACACACATACACAAGAAACACACACAAACACCCATCGACTTTTTCTTACAGGCGTACACAGGGGGTTCTGAAACACACACAGACACACACACACTATCACACTCACAACACAGCACTCACACTGGGTCTCCAACACAGCCGTCAACACTTGGAACTGCTTTAACATAATCACAAACATGGTCCTGACACACACATATACAAATAACACACACAAACACCCATCGACTTTTTCTTGCAGGCATACACAATGGTTTCCTGCAAACACACACACACACACACACACACAAAAGTCACACTCACGACAGAGCACTCACATTGGATCTCCAGCAGAGCCATGAACACTTGGAATTACCTTAACATATTCACAAACGTGGTCCCGAAACACACATGCAGAAGAAACACACAAAAACACCCTACGACTTTTTCTTACAGACATACACAATGGTATCCAGCAAAACACACACACACACACACAGACACTATCACACGCACAACACAGCACTCACACTGGGTCCCCGGCATAGCCATCAACAGTTGGAACTGCCCTAACATACTCACAAACGTGGTCCCGACACACACATACACAAGAAACACACACAAACTCCCATTGACTTTTACTTACAGTCATGCACAATGGTTTCCGCAAACACACACACACACACTATCACACTCACAACACAGCATTCACACTGGCACTTGAATCTGCCCTAACATACAAACAAACGTGGTCCCGACACACACATACAGAAGAAACACACACAAACACCCATCAACTTTTTGTTACAGGCAGACAGAGTGGGGTTTCCCCAAACACACACACACACACACACACACTGTCACACTAACAGCACACTACGCACACTGGGCCTCGGCAGAGCCATCAACACTTGGAACTGCCCTAACATACTCACAAACGTTTTCCCGACACACACATACACAAGAAACACACACAAACACCCATCGACTTTTTCTTACAGGCATACACAACGGTTTCCCGCGAACACACACACACACAGTCACACTTACAACACAGCACTCACAATCGGTATCCAGCAGAACCATCAACACTTGGAACTGCCCTAAAATATTGAAAAATGTGGTCGCGACACACACATACACATGAAACTCACACAAACATCCATCGACTTATTCTTACAGGCATACACAATGTTTTCCCGCCAACACAAACACACACAGAAACACACACTGCCACACTCACAACACAGCATTCACACTGGCACTTGGAACTGCCACAACATACTCACATACGTGGTCCCGACACACACATACACAAGAAACACACACAAACACCCATCGACTTTTTCTTAGAAGCATACACTGTGGGGTTCCCCCAAACACACACACACACACAGAGACACACACACACTATCACACTCACAACACAGCACTCTCACTGGGTCTCCAGCAGAGCCATCAACACTTGGAACTGCCCTAACATATTCACAAATGTGGTCCCGACACACACATACAGAAGAAACACACACAAACACCCATGGAATTTTTCTTATAGGCATACAGACTGGTTTCCTGCAAACACACACACAGACACGCACACACACTGTCACACTCACAACACACACTCACACTGGATATCCAGCAAACTCGTGAACACTTGGAACTGCCCTCACACACTCAGAAATGTGGATCTGAAACACTATACGCAAGAACACACAAATACACCCATCGACTTTTTCATACAGGCATACACAATGGTTACCCGAAAACACACATACACACACACACACACACTCTCACACTCACAACACAGCACTCACTCTGTACCTCGGCAGAGACATCAACACTTGGAACTGCCCTCACACACTCACAAATGTGGATCTGAAACACAATACGCAAGAACACACAAATACACCCATCGACTTTTTCATACAGGCATACACAATGGTTACCGGAAAACACACACACACACACACACTGTCACACTCACAACACAGCCTTCACACTGGGCCTCGGCAGAGCCATCAACACTTGGAACTGCGCTAACATACTGACAAACGTTTTCCAGACACACACATACACAAGAAACACACACAAACACCCATCGACTTTTTCTTACAGGCGTACACAGGGGGTTCTGAAACACACACAGACACACACACACTATCACACTCACAACACAGCACTCACACTGGGTCTCCAACACAGCCGTCAACACTTGGAACTGCTTTAACATAATCACAAACATGGTCCTGACACACACATATACAAATAACACACACAAACACCCATCGACTTTTTCTTGCAGGCATACACAATGGTTTCCTGCAAACACACACACACACACACACACAAAAGTCACACTCACGACAGAGCACTCACATTGGATCTCCAGCAGAGCCATGAACACTTGGAATTACCTTAACATATTCACAAACGTGGTCCCGAAACACACATGCAGAAGAAACACACAAAAACACCCTATGACTTTTTCTTACAGACATACACAATGGTATCCAGCAAAACACACACACACACACATACACTATCACACGCACAACACAGCACTCACACTGGGTCCCCGGCATAGCCATCAACAGTTGGAACTGCCCTAACATACTCACAAACGTGGTCCCGACACACACATACACAAGAAACACACACAAACTCCCATTGACTTTTACTTACAGTCATGCACAATGGTTTCCGCAAACACACACACACACACACTATCACACTCACAACACAGCATTCACACTGGCACTTGAATCTGCCCTAACATACAAACAAACGTGGTCCCGACACACACATACACAAGAAACACACACAAACACCCATCAACATTTTGTTACAGGCAGACAGAGTGGGGTTTCCCCAAACACACACACACACACACACACACTGTCACACTAACAGCACACTACGCACACTGGGCCTCGGCAGAGCCATCAACACTTGGAACTGCCCTAACATACTCACAAACGTTTTCCCGACACACACATACACAAGAAACACACACAAACACCCATTGACTTTTTCTTACAGGCATACACAACGGTTTCCCGCGAACACACACACACACAGTCACACTTACAACACAGCACTCACAATGGGTATCCAGCAGAACCATCAACACTTGGAACTGCCCTAAAATATTGACAAATGTGGTCGCGACACACACATACACATGAAACTCACACAAACATCCATCGCCTTATTCTTACAGGCATACACAATGTTTTCCCGCCAACACAAACACACACAGAAACACACACTGCCACACTCACAACACAGCATTCACACTGGCACTTGGAACTGCCACAACATACTCACATACGTGGTCCCGACACACACATACACAAGAAACACACACAAACACCCATCGACTTTTTCTTAGAAGCATACACTGTGGGGTTCCCCCAAACACACACACACACAGAGACACACACACACTATCATACTCACAACACAGCACTCTCACTGGGTCTCCAGCAGAGCCATCAACACTTGGAACTGCCCTAACATATTCACAAATGTGGTCCCGACACACACATACAGAAGAAACACACACAAACACCCATGGAATTTTTCTTATAGGCATACAGACTGGTTTCCTGCAAACACACACACAGACACGCACACACACTGTCACACTCACAACATACACTCACACTGGATATCCAGCAAACTCGTGAACACTTGGAACTGCCCTCACACACTCAGAAATGTGGATCTGAAACACAATACGCAAGAACACACAAATACACCCATCGACTTTTTCATACAGGCATACACAATGGTTACCCGAAAACACACACACACACACACACTCTCACACTCACAACACAGCACTCACTCTGTACCTCGGCAGAGACATCAACACTTGGAACTGCCCTCACACACTCACAAATGTGGATCTGAAACACAATACGCAAGAACACACAAATACACCCATCGACTTTTTCATACAGGCATACACAATGGTTACCGGAAAACACACGCACACACACACACTGTCACACTCGTAACACAGCCTTCACACTGGGCCTCGGCAGAGCCATCAACACTTGGAACTGCGCTAACATACTGACAAACGTTTTCCCGACACACACATACACAAGAAACACACACAAACACAAATCGACTTTTTCTTACAGGCGTACACAGGGGGTTCTGAAACACACACAGACACACACACACTATCACACTCACAACACAGCACTCACACTGGGTCTCCAACACAGCCGTCAACACTTGGAACTGCTTTAACATAATCACAAACATGGTCCTGACACACACATATACAAATAACACACACAAACACCCATCGACTTTTTCTTGCAGGCATACACAATGGTTTCCTGCAAACACACACACACACACACACAAAAGTCACACTCACGACAGAGCACTCACATTGGATCTCCAGCAGAGCCATGAACACTTGGAATTACCTTAACATATTCACAAACGTGGTCCCGAAACACACATGCAGAAGAAACACACAAAAACACCCTACGACTTTTTCTTACAGACATACACAATGGTATCCAGCAAAACACACACACACACACATACACTATCACACGCACAACACAGCACTCACACTGGGTCCCCGGCATAGCCATCAACAGTTGGAACTGCCCTAACATACTCACAAACGTGGTCCCGACACACACATACACAAGAAACACACACAAACTCCCATTGACTTTTACTTACAGTCATGCACAATGGTTTCCGCAAACACACACACACACACTCTCACACTCACAACACAGCGTTCACACTGGCACTTGAATCTGCCCTAACATACAAACAAACGTGGTCCCAACACACACATACACAAGAAACACACACAAACACCCATCAACATTTTGTTACAGGCAGACAGAGTGGGGTTTCCCCAAACACACACACACACACACACACACACTGTCACACTAACAAAACACTATGCACACTGGGCCTCGGCAGAGCCATCAACACTTGGAACTGCCCTAACATACTCACAAACGTTTTCCCGACACACACATACACAAGAAACACACACAAACACCCATCGACTTTTTCTTACAGGCATACACAACGGTTTCCCGCGAACACACACACACACAGTCACACTTACAACACAGCACTCACAATGGGTATCCAGCAGAACCATCAACACTTGGAACTGCCCTAAAATATTGACAAATGTGGTCGCGACACACACATACACATGAAACTCACACAAACATCCATCGACTTATTCTTACAGGCATACACAATGTTTTCCCGCCAACACAAACACACACAGAAACACACACTGCCACACTCACAACACAGCATTCACACTGGCACTTGGAACTGCCACAACATACTCACATACGTGGTCCCGACACACACATACACAAGAAACACACACAAACACCCATCGACTTTTCTTAAGCATACACTGTCGGGTTCCCCCAAACACACACACACAGAGACACACACACACTATCACACTCACAACACAGCACTCTCACTGGGTCTCCAGCAGAGCCATCAAAACTTGGAACTGCCCTAACATATTCACAAATGTGGTCCCGACTCACACATACAGAAGAAACACACACAAACACCCATGGAATTTTTCTTATAGGCATACAGACTGGTTTCCTGCAAACACACACACAGACACGCACACACACTGTCACACTCACAACACACACTCACACTGGATATCCAGCAAACTCGTGAACACTTGGAACTGCCCTCACACACTCAGAAATGTGGATCTGAAACACAATACGCAAGAACACACAAATACACCCATCGACTTTTTCATACAGGCATACACAATGGTTACCCGAAAACACACATACACACACACACACACACTCTCACACTCAAAACACAGCACTCACTATGTACCTCGGCAGAGACATCAACACTTGGAACTGCCCTCACACACTCACAAATGTGGATCTGAAACACAATACGCAAGAACACACAAATACACCCATCGACTTTTTCATACAGGCATACACAATGGTTACCGGAAAACACACACACACACACACACACTGTCACACTCGCAACACAGCCTTCACACTGGGACTCGGCAGAGCCATCAACACTTGGAACTGCCCTCACATACTCACAAACGTTTTCCCGACACACACATACACAAGAAACACACACAAACACCCATCGACTTTTTCTTACAGGCGTACACAGGGGGTTCTGAAACACACACAGACACCCACACACTATCACACTCACAACACAGCACTCACACTGGGTCTCCAACACAGCCGTCAACACTTGGAACTGCTTTAACATAATCACAAACATGGTCCTGACACACACATATACAAATAACACACACAAACACCCATCGACTTTTTCTTGCAGGCATACACAATAGTTTCCTGCAAACACACACACACACACACACACACACAAAAGTCACACTCACGACAGAGCACTCACATTGGATCTCCAGCAGAGCCATGAACACTTGGAATTACCTTAACATATTCACAAACGTGCTCCCGAAACACACATGCAGAAGAAACACACAAAAACACCCTACGACTTTTTCTTACAGACATACACAATGGTATCCAGCAAAACACACACACACACACACATACACTATCACATGCACAACACAGCACTCACACTGGGTCCCCGGCATAGCCATCAACAGTTGGAACTGCCCTAACATACTCACAAACGTGGTCCCGACACACACATACACAAGAAACACACACAAACTCCCATTGACTTTTACTTACAGTCATGCACAATGGTTTCCGCAAACACACACACACACACACTATCACACTCACAACACAGCATTCACACTGGCACTTGAATCTGCCCTAACATACAAACAAACGTGGTCCCGACACACACATACACAAGAAACACACACAAACAGCCATCAACATTTTGTTACAGGCAGACAGAGTGGGGTTTGCCCAAACACACACACACACACACACACACACACTGTCACACTAACAGCACACTACGCACACTGGGCCTCGGCAGAGCCATCAACACTTGGAACTGCCCTAACATACTCACAAACGTTTTCCCGACACACACATACACAAGAAACACACACAAACACCCATCGACTTTTTCTTACAGGCATACACAACGGTTTCCCGCGAACACACACACACACAGTCACACTTACAACACAGCACTCACAATGGGTATCCAGCAGAACCATCAACACTTGGAACTGCCCTAAAATATTGACAAATGTGGTCGCGACACACACATACACATGAAACTCACACAAACATCCATCGCCTTATTCTTACAGGCATACACAATATTTTCCCGCCAACACAAACACACACAGAAACACACACTGCCACACTCACAACACAGCATTCACACTGGCACTTGGAACTGCCACAACATACTCACATACGTGGTCCCGACACACACATACACAAGAAACACACACAAACACCCATCGACTTTTTCTTAGAAGCATACACTGTGGGGTTCCCCCAAACACACACACACACAGAGACACACACACACTATCACACTCACAACACAGCACTCTCACTGGGTCTCCAGCAGAGCCATCAAAACTTGGAACTGCCCTAACATATTCACAAATGTGGTCCCGACACACACATACAGAAGAAACACACACAAACACCCATGGAATTTTTCTTATAGGCATACAGACTGGTTTCCTGCAAACACACACACAGACACGCACACACACTGTCACACTCACAACACACACTCACACTGGATATCCAGCCAACTCGTGAACACTTGGAACTGCCCTCACACACTCACAAATGTGGATCTGAAACACAATACGAAAGAACACACAAATACACCCATCGACTTTTTCATACAGGCATACACAATGGTTACCGGAAAACACACACACACACACACACACACTGTCACACTCGCAACACAGCACTCACACTGGGCCTCGGCAGAGCCATCAACACTTGGAACTGCCCTAACATACTGACAAACGTTTTCCCGACACACACATACACAAGAAATACACACAAACACCCATCGACTTTTTCTTACAGGCGTACACAGGGGGTTCTGAAACACACACAGACACACACACACTATCACACTCACAACACAGCACTCACACTGGGTCTCCAACACAGCCGTCAACACTTGGAACTGCTTTAACATAATCACAAACATGGTCCTGACACACACATATACAAATAACACACACAAACACCCATCGACTTTTTCTTGCAGGCATACAAAATGGTTTCCTGCAAACACACACACACACACACACAAAAGTCACACTCACGACAGAGCACTCACATTGGATCTCCAGCAGAGCCATGAACACTTGGAATTACCTTAACATATTCACAAACGTGGTCCCGAAACACACATGCAGAAGAAACACACAAAAACACCCTACGACTTTTTCTTACAGACATACACAATGGTATCCAGCAAAACACACACACACACACACACATACACTATCACACGCACAACACAGCACTCACACTGGGTCCCCGGCATAGCCATCAACCGTTGGAACTGCCCTAACATACTCACAAACGTGGTCCCGACACACACATACACAAGAAACACACACAAACTCCCATTGCTTTTACTTACAGTCATGCACAATGGTTTCCGCAAACACACACACACACACACTATCACACTCACAACACAGCATTCACACTGGCACTTGAATCTGCCCTAACATACAAACAAACGTGGTCCCGACACACACATACACAAGAAACACACACAAACACCCATCAACATTTTGTTACAGGCAGACAGAGTGGGGTTTCCCCAAACACACACACACACACACACACACTGTCACACTAACAGCACAGTACGCACACTGGGCCTCGGCAGAGCCATCAACACTTGGAACTGCCCTAACATACTCACAAACGTTTTCCCGACACACACATACAGAAGAAACACACACAAACACCCATCGACTTTTTCTTACAGGCATACACAACGGTTTCCCGCGAACACACACACACACAGTCACACTTACAACACAGCACTCACAATGGGTATCCAGCAGAACCATCAACACTTGGAACTGCCCTAAAATATTGACAAATGTGGTCGCGACACACACAAACACATGAAACTCACACAAACATCCATCGCCTCATTCTTACAGGCATACACAATGTTTTCCCGCCAACACAAACACACACAGAAACACACACTGCCACACTCACAACACAGCATTCACACTGGCACTTGGAACTGCCACAACATACTCACATACGTGGTCCCGACACACACATACACAAGAAACACACACAAACACCCATCGACTTTTTCTTAGAAGCATACACTGTGGGGCTCCCCCAAACACACACACACACAGAGACACACACACACTATCACACTCACAACACAGCACTCTCACTGGGTCTCCAGCAGAGCCATCAACACTTGGAACTGCCCTAACATATTCACAAATGTGGTCCCGACACACACATACAGAAGAAACACACACAAACACCCATGGAATTTTTCTTATAGGCATACAGACTGGTTTCCTGCAAACACACACACAGACACGCACACACACTGTCACACTCACAACACACACTCACACTGGATATCCAGCAAACTCGTGAACACTTGGAACTGCCCTCACACACTCAGAAATGTGGATCTGAAACACTATACGCAAGAACACACAAATACACCCATCGACTTTTTCATACAGGCATACACAATGGTTACCCGAAAACACACACACACACACACACACACACACTCTCACACTCACAACACAGCACTCACTCTGTACCTCGGCAGAGACATCAACACTTGGAACTGCCCTCACACACTCACAAATGTGGATCTGAAACACAATACGCAAGAACACACAAATACACCCATCGACTTTTTCATACAGGCATACACAATGGTTATCGGAAAACTAACACACACACACACACACAGTGTCACACTCGCAACACACCACTCACACTGGGCCTCGGCAGAGCCATCAACACTTGGAACTGCGCTAACATACTGACAAACGTTTTCCCAACACACACATACACAAGAAACACACACAAACACCCATCGACTTTTTCTTACAGGCGTACACAGGGGGTTCTGAAACACACACAGACACACACACACTATCACACTCACAACACAGCACTCACACTGGGTCTCCAACACAGCCGTCAACACTTGGAACTGCTTTAACATAATCACAATCATGATCCTGACACACACATATACAAATAACACACACAAACACCCATCGACTTTTTCTTGCAGGCATACACAATGGTTTCCTGCAAACACACACACACACACACACACACAAAAGTCACACTCACGACAGAGCACTCACATTGGATCTCCAGCAGAGCCATGAACACTTGGAATTACCTTAACATATTCACAAACGTGGTCCCGAAACACACATGCAGAAGAAACACACAAAAACACCCTACGACTTTTTCTTACAGACATACACAATGGTATCCAGCAAAACACACACACACACACACATACACTATCACACGCACAACACAGCACTCACACTGGGTCCCCGGCATAGCCATCAACAGTTGGAACTGCCCTAACATACTCACAAACGTGGTCCGAACACACACATACACAAGAAACACGCACAAACTCCCATTGACTTTTACTTACAGTCATGCACAATGGTTTCCGCAAACACACACACACACACTATCACACTCACAACACAGCATTCACACTGGCACTTGAATCTGCCCTAACATACAAACAAACGTGGTCCCGACACACACATACACAAGAAACACACACAAACTCCCATTGACTTTTACTTACAGTCATGCACAATGGTTTCCGCAAACACACACACACACACTATCACACTCACAACACAGCATTCACACTGGCACTTGAATCTGCCCTAACATACAAACAAACGTGGTCCCGACACACACATACACAAGAAACACACACAAACAGCCATCAACTTTTTGTTACAGGCAGACAGAGTGGGGTTTCCCCAAACACACACACACACACACACACACTGTCACACTAACAGCACACTACGCAAACTGGGCCTCGGCAGAGCCATCAACACTTGGAACTGCCCTAACATACTCACAAACGTTTTCCCGACACACACATACACAAGAAACACACACAAACACCCATCGACTTTTTCTTACAGGCATACACAACGGTTTCCCGCGAACACACACACACACAGTCACACTTACAACACAGCACTCACAATGGGTATCCAGCAGAACAATCAACACTTGGAACTGCCCTAAAATATTGACAAATGTGGTCGCGACACACACATACACATGAAACTCACACACACATCCATCGACTTATTCTTACAGGCATACACAATGCTTTCCCGCCAACACAAACACACACAGAAACACACACTGCCACACTCACAACACAGCATTCACACTGGCACTTGGAACTGCCACAACATACTCACATACGTGGTCCCGACACACACATACACAAGAAACACACACAAACACCCATCGACTTTTTCTTAGAAGCATACACTGTGGGGTTCCCCCAAACACACACACACACAGAGACACACACACACTATCACACTCACAACACAGCACTCTCACTGGGTCTCCAGCAGAGCCATCAACACTTGGAACTGCCCTAACATATTCACAAATGTGGTCCCGACACACACATACAGAAGAAACACACACAAACACCCATGGAATTTTTCTTATAGGCATACAGACTGGTTTCCTGCAAACACACACACAGACACGCACACACACTGTCACACTCACAACACACACTCACACTGGATATCCAGCAAACTCGTGAACACTTGGAACTGCCCTCACACACTCAGAAATGTGGATCTGAAACACAATACGCAAGAACACACAAATACACCCATCGACTTTTTCATACAGGCATACACAATGGTTACCCGAAAACACACACACACACACACACTCTCACACTCACAACACAGCACTCACTCTGTACCTCGGCAGAGACATCAACACTTGGAACTGCCCTCACACACTCACAAATGTGGATCTGAAACACAATACGCAAGAACACACAAATACACCCGTCGACTTTTTCATACAGGCATACACAATGGTTACCGGAAAACACACACACACACACACACACACTCTCACACTCACAACACAGCACTCACTCTGTACCTCGGCAGAGACATCAACACTTGGAACTGCCCTCACACACTCACAAATGTGGATCTGAAACACAATACGCAAGAACACACAAATACACCCATCGACTTTTTCATACAGGCATACACAATGGTTACCCGAAAACACACACACACACACACACACTGTCACACTCGCAACACAGCACTCACACTGGGCCTCGGCAGAGCCATCAACACTTGGAACTGCCCTAACATACTCACAAACGTTTTCCCGACACACACATACACAAGAAACACACACAAACACCCATCGACTTTTTCTTACAGGCGTACACAGGGGGTTTTGAAACACACACAGACACACACACACTATCACACTCACAACACAGCACTCACACTGGGTCTCCAACACAGCCGTCAACACTTGGAACTGCTTTAACATAATCACAAACATGGTCCTGACACACACATATACAAATAACACACACAAACACCCATCGACTTTTTCTTGCAGGCATACACAATGGTTTCCTGCAAACACACACACACACACACACAAAAGTCACACTCACGACAGAGCACTCACATTGGATCTCCAGCAGAGCCATGAACACTTGGAATTACCTTAACATATTCACAAACGTGGTCCCGAAACACACATGCAGAAGAAACACACAAAAACACCCTACGACTTTTTCTTACAGACATACACAATGGTATCCAGCAAAACACACACACACACACACATACACTATCACACGCACAACACAGCACTCACACTGGGTCCCCGGCATAGCCATCAACAGTTGGAACTGCCCTAACATACTCACAAACGTGGTCCCGACACACACATACACAAGAAACACACACAAACTCCCATTGACTTTTACTTACAGTCATGCACAATGGTTTCCGCAAACACACACACACACACACTATCACACTCACAACACAGCATTCACACTGTCACTTGAATCTGCCCTAACATACAAACAAACGTGGTCCCGACACACACATACAGAAGAAACACACACAAACACCCATCAACTTTTTGTTACAGACAGACAGAGTGGGGTTTCCCCAAAACACACACACACACACACACACTGTCACACTAACAGCACACTACGCACACTGGGCCTCGGCAGAGCCATCAACACTTGGAACTGCCCTAACATACTCACAAACGTTTTCCCGACACACACATACACAAGAAACACACACAAACACCCATCGACTTTTTCTTACAGGCATACACAACGGTTTCCCGCGAACACACACACACACAGTCACACTTACAACACAGCACTCACAATGGGTATCCAGCAGAACCATCAACACTTGGAACTGCCCTAAAATATTGACAAATGTGGTCGCGACACACACATACACATGAAACTCACACAAACATCCATCGCCTTATTCTTACAGGCATACACAAAGTTTTCCCGCCAACACAAACACACACAGAAACACACACTGCCACACTCACAACACAGCATTCACACTGGCACTTGGAACTGCCACAACATACTCACATACGTGGTCCCGACACACACATACAGAAGAAACACACACAAACACCCATGGAATTTTTCTTATAGGCATACAGACTGGTTTCCTGCAAACACACACACAGACACGCACACACACTGTCACACTCACAACACACACTCACACTGGATATCCAGCAAACTCGTGAACACTTGGAACTGCCCTCACACACTCAGAAATGTGGATCTGAAACACTATACGCAAGAACACACAAATACACCCATCGACTTTTTCATACAGGCATACACAATGGTTACCCGAAAACACACATACACACACACACACACACACTCTCACACTCACAACACAGCACTCACTCTGTACCTCGGCAGAGACATCAACACTTGGAACTGCCCTCACACACTCACAAATGTGGATCTGAAACACAATACGCAAGAACACACAAATACACCCATCGACTTTTTCATACAGGCATACACAATGGTTACCGGAAAACACACACACACACACACACACACTGTCACACTCGCAACACAGCACTCACACTGGGCCTCGGCAGAGCCATCAACACTTGGAACTGCCCTAACATACTCACAAACGTTTTCCCGACACACACATACACAAGAAACACACACAAACACCCATCGACTTTTTCTTACAGGCGTACACAGGGGGTTCTGAAACACACACAGACACACACACTATCACACTCACAACACAGCACTCACACTGGGTCTCCAACACAGCCGTCAACACTTGGAACTGCTTTAACATAATCACAAACATGGTCCTGACACACACATATACAAATAACACACACAAACACCCATCGACTTTTTCTTGCAGGCATACACAATGGTTTCCTGCAAACACACACACACACACACACACACACAAAAGTCACACTCACGACAGAGCACTCACATTGGATCTCCAGCAGAGCCATGAACACTTGGAATTACCTTAACATATTCACAAACGTGGTCCCGAAACACACATGCAGAAGAAACACACAAAAACACCCTATGACTTTTTCTTACAGACATACACAATGGTATCCAGCAAAACACACACACACACACACACACATACACTATCACACGCACAACACAGCACTCACACTGGGTCCCCGGCATAGCCATCAACAGTTGGAACTGCCCTAACATACTCACAAACGTGGTCCCGACACACACATACACAAGAAACACACACAAACTCCCATTGACTTTTACTTACAGTCATGCACAATGGTTTCCGCAAACACACACACACACACTATCACACTCACAACACAGCATTCACACTGGCACTTGAATCTGCCCTAACATACAAACAAACGTGGTCCCGACACACACATACACAAGAAACACACACAAACAGCCATCAACTTTTTGTTACAGGCAGACAGAGTGGGGTTTCCCAACACACACACACACACACACACACACACACACTGTCACACTAACAGCACACTACGCAAACTGGGCCTCGGCAGAGCCATCAACACTTGGAACTGCCCTAACATACTCACAAACGTTTTCCCGACACACACATACACAAGAAACACACACAAACACCCATCGACTTTTTCTTACAGGCATACACAACGGTTTCCCGCGAACACACACACACAGAGTCACACTTACAACACAGCACTCACAATGGGTATCCAGCAGAACCATCAACACTTGGAACTGCCCTAAAATATTGACAAATGTGGTCGCGACACACACATACACATGAAACTCACACAAACATCCATCGCCTTATTCTTACAGGCATACACAATGTTTTCCCGCCAACACAAACACACACAGAAACACACACTGCCACACTCACAACACAGCATTCACACTGGCACTTGGAACTGCCACAACATACTCACATACGTGGTCCCGACACACACATACACAAGAAACACACACAAACACCCATCGACTTTTTCTTAGAAGCATACACTGTGGGGTTCCCCCAAACACACACACACACAGAGACACACACACTATCACACTCACAACACAGCACTCTCACTGGGTCTCCAGCAGAGCCATCAACACTTGGAACTGCCCTAACATATTCACAAATGTGGTCCCGACACACACATACAGAAGAAACACACACAAACACCCATGGAATTTTTCTTATAGGCATACAGACTGGTTTCCTGCAAACACACACACAGACACGCACACACACTGTCACACTCACAACATACACTCACACTGGATATCCAGCAAACTCGTGAACACTTGGAACTGCCCTCACACACTCAGAAATGTGGATCTGAAACACAATACGCAAGAACACACAAATACACCCATCGACTTTTTCATACAGGCATACACAATGGTTACCCGAAAACACACATACACACACACACACACACTCTCACACTCACAACACAGCACTCACTCTGTACCTCGGCAGAGACATCAACACTTGGAACTGCCCTCACACACTCACAAATGTGGATCTGAAACACAATACGCAAGAACACACAAATACACCCATCGACTTTTTCATACAGGCATACACAATGGTTACCGGAAAACACACACACACACACACACTGTCACACTCGCAACACAGCACTCACACTGGGCCTCGGCAGAGCCATCAACACTTGGAACTGCGCTAACATACTGACAAACGTTTTCCCGACACACACATACACAAGAAACACACACAAACACCCATCGACTTTTTCTTACAGGCGTACACAGGGGGTTCTGAAACACACACAGACACACACACACTATCACACTCACAACACAGCACTCACACTGGGTCTCCAACACAGCCGTCAACACTTGGAACTGCTTTAACATAATCACAAACATGGTCCTGACACACACATATACAAATAACACACACAAACACCCATCGACTTTTTCTTGCAGGCATACACAATGGTTTCCTGCAAACACACACACACACACACACAAAAGTCACACTCACGACAGAGCACTCACATTGGATCTCCAGCAGAGCCATGAACACTTGGAATTACCTTAACATATTCACAAACGTGGTCCCGAAACACACATGCAGAAGAAACACACAAAAACACCCTACGACTTTTTCTTACAGACATACACAATGGTATCCAGCAAAACACACACACACACATACACTATCACACGCACAACACAGCACTCACACTGGGTCCCCGGCATAGCCATCAACAGTTGGAACTGCCCTAACATACTCACAAACGTGGTCCCGACACACACATACACAAGAAACACACACAAACTCCCATTGACTTTTACTTACAGTCATGCACAATGGTTTCCGCAAACACACACACACACACTATCACACTCACAACACAGCATTCACACTGGCACTTGAATCTGCCCTAACATACAAACAAACGTGGTCCCGACACACACATACACAAGAAACACACACAAACACCCATCAACATTTTGTTACAGGCAGACAGAGTGGGGTTTCCCCAAACACACACACACACACACACACTGTCACACTAACAAAACACTATGCACACTGGGCCTCGGCAGAGCCATCAACACTTGGAACTGCCCTAACATACTCACAAACGTTTTCCCGACACACACATACACAAGAAACACACACAAACACCCATCGACTTTTTCTTACAGGCATACACAACGGTTTCCCGCGAACACACACACACACAGTCACACTTACAACACAGCACTCACAATGGGTATCCAGCAGAACCATCAACACTTGGAACTGCCCTAAAATATTGACAAATGTGGTCGCGACACACACATACACATGAAACTCACACAAACATCCATCGCCTTATTCTTACAGGCATACACAATGTTTTCCCGCCAACACAAACACACACAGAAACGCACACTGCCACACTCACAACACAGCATTCACACTGGCACTTGGAACTGCCACAACATACTCACATACGTGGTCCCGACACACACATACACAAGAAACACACACAAACACCCATCGACTTTTTCTTAGAAGCATACACTGTCGGGTTCCCCCAAACACACACACACACAGAGACACACACACACTATCACACTCACAACACAGCACTCTCACTGGGTCTCCAGCAGAGCCATCAACACTTGGAACTGCCCTAACATATTCACAAATGTGGTCCCGACACACACATACAGAAGAAACACACACAAACACCCATGGAATTTTTCTTATAGGCATACAGACTGGTTTCCTGCAAACACACACACAGACACGCACACACACTGTCACACTCACAACACACACTCACACTGGATATCCAGCAAACTCGTGAACACTTGGAACTGCCCTCACACACTCAGAAATGTGGATCTGAAACACAATACGCAAGAACACACAAATACACCCATCGACTTTTTCATACAGGCATACACAATGGTTACCCGAAAACACACATACACACACACACACACACTCTCACACTCACAACACAGCTATCACTCTGTACCTCGGCAGAGACATCAACACTTGGAACTGCCCTCACACACTCACAAATGTGGATCTGAAACACAATACGCAAGAACACACAAATACACCCATCGACTTTTTCATACAGGCATACACAATGGTTACCGGAAAACACACACACACACACACACACTGTCACACTCGCAACACAGCACTCACACTGGGCCTCGGCAGAGCCATCAACACTTAGAACTGCGCTAACATACTCACAAACGTTTTCCCGACACACACATACACAAGAAACACACACAAACACCCATCGACTTTTTCTTACAGGCGTACACAGGGGGTTCTGAAACACACACAGATACACACACTATCACACTCACAACACAGCACTCACACTGGGTCTCCAACACAGCCGTCAACACTTGGAACTGCTTTAACATAATCACAAACATGGTCCTGACACACACATATACAAATAACACACACAAACACCCATCGACTTTTTCTTGCAGGCATACAGAATGGTTTCCTGCAAACACACACACACACACACACACACAAATGTCACACTCACGACAGAGCACTCACATTGGATCTCCAGCAGAGCCATGAACACTTGGAATTACCTTAACATATTCACAAACGTGGTCCCGAAACACACATGCAGAAGAAACACACAAAAACACCCTATGACTTTTTCTTACAGACATACACAATGGTATCCAGCAAAACACACACACACACACACACATACACTATCACACGCACAACACAGCACTCACACTGGGTCCCCGGCATAGCCATCAACAGTTGGAACTGCCCTAACATACTCACAAACGTGGTCCCAACACACACATACACAAGAAACACACACAAACTCCCATTGACTTTTACTTACAGTCATGCACAATGGTTTCCGCAAACACACACACACACACTATCACACTCACAACACAGCATTCACACTGGCACTTGAATCTGCCCTAACATACAAACAAACGTGGTCCCGACACACACATACACAAGAAACACACACAAACAGCCATCAACTTTTTGTTACAGGCAGACAGAGTGGGGTTTCCCAAAACACACACACACACACACACACACACTGTCACACTAACAGCACACTACGCAAACTGGGCCTCGGCAGAGCCATCAACACTTGGAACTGCCCTAACATACTCACAAACGTTTTCCCGACACACACATACACAAGAAACACACACAAACACCCATCGACTTTTTCTTACAGGCATACACAACGGTTTCCCACGAACACACACACACACAGTCACACTTACAACACAGCACTCACAATGGGTATCCAGCAGAACCATCAACACTTGGAACTGCCCTAAAATATTGACAAATGTGGTCGCGACACACACATATACATGAAACTCACACAAACATCCATCGACTTATTCTTACAGGCATACACAATGTTTTCCCGCCAACACAAACACACACAGAAACACACACTGCCACACTCACAACACAGCATTCACACTGGCACTTGGAACTGCCACAACATACTCACATACGTGGTCCCGACACACACATACACAAGAAACACACACAAACACCCATCGACTTTTTCTTAGAAGCATACACTGTGGGGTTCCCCCAAACACACACACACACAGAGACACACACACACTATCACACTCACAACACAGCACTCTCACTGGGTCTCCAGCAGAGCCATCAACACTTGGAACTGCCCTAACATATTCACAAATGTGGTCCCGACACACACATACAGAAGAAACACACACAAACACCCATGGAATTTTTCTTATAGGCATACAGACTGGTTTCCTGCAAACACACACACAGACACGCACACACACTGTCACACTCACAACATACACTCACACTGGATATCCAGCAAACTCGTGAACACTTGGAACTGCCCTCACACACTCAGAAATGTGGATCTGAAACACTATACGCAAGAACACACAAATACACCCATCGACTTTTTCATACAGGCATACACAATGGTTACCCGAAAACATACACACACACACACACACACACACTCTCACACTCACAACACAGCACTCACTCTGTACCTCGGCAGAGACATCAACACTTGGAACTGCCCTCACACACTCACAAATGTGGATCTGAAACACAATACGCAAGAACACACAAATACACCCATCGACTTTTTCATACAGGCATACACAATGGTTATCGGAAAACTAACACACACACACACACACTGTCACACTCGCAACACACCACTCACACTGGGCCTCGGCAGAGCCATCAACACTTGGAACTGCGCTAACATACTGACAAACGTTTTCCCGACACACACATACACAAGAAACACACACAAACACCCATCGACTTTTTCTTACAGGCGTACACAGGGGGTTCTGAAACACACACAGACACACACACACTATCACACTCACAACACAGCACTCACACTGGGTCTCCAACACAGCCGTCAACACTTGGAACTGCTTTAACATAATCACAATCATGATCCTGACACACACATATACAAATAACACACACAAACACCCATCGACTTTTTCTTGCAGGCATACACAATGGTTTCCTGCAAACACACACACACACACACACACAAAAGTCACACTCACGACAGAGCACTCACATTGGATCTCCAGCAGAGCCATGAACACTTGGAATTACCTTAACATATTCACAAACGTGGTCCCGAAACACACATGCAGAAGAAACACACAAAAACACCCTACGACTTTTTCTTACAGACATACACAATGGTATCCAGCAAAACACACACACACACACACACATACACTATCACACGCACAACACAGCACTCACACTGGGTCCCCGGCATAGCCATCAACAGTTGGAACTGCCCTAACATACTCACAAACGTGGTCCGAACACACACATACACAAGAAACACACACAAACTCCCATTGACTTTTACTTACAGTCATGCACAATGGTTTCCGCAAACACACACACACACACTATCATACTCACAACACAGCATTCACACTGGCACTTGAATCTGCCCTAAATACAAACAAACGTGGTCCCGACACACACATACACGAGAAACACACACAAACTCCCATTGACTTTTACTTACAGTCATGCACAATGGTTTCCGCAAACACACACACACACACTATCACACTCACAACACAGCATTCACACTGGCACTTGAATCTGCCCTAACATACAAACAAACGTGGTCCCGACACACACATACACAAGAAACACACACAAACAGCCATCAACTTTTTGTTACAGGCAGACAGAGTGGGGTTTCCCAAAACACACACACACACACACACACACACTGTCACACTAACAGCACACTACGCAAACTGGGCCTCGGCAGAGCCATCAACACTTGGAACTGCCCTAACATACTCACAAACGTTTTCCCGACACACACATACACAAGAAACACACACAAACACCCATCGACTTTTTCTTACAGGCATACACAACGGTTTCCCGCGAACACACACACACACAGTCACACTTACAACACAGCACTCACAATGGGTATCCAGCAGAACCATCAACACTTGGAACTGCCCTAAAATATTGACAAATGTGGTCGCGACACACACATACACATGAAACTCACACACACATCCATCGACTTATTCTTACAGGCATACACAATGTTTTCCCGCCAACACAAACACACACAGAAACACACACTGCCACACTCACAACACAGCATTCACACTGGCACTTGGAACTGCCACAACATACTCACATACGTGGTCCCGACACACACATACACAAGAAACACACACAAACACCCATCGACTTTTTCTTAGAAGCATACACTGTGGGGTTCCCCCAAACACACACACACACGGAGACACACACACACTATCACACTCACAACACAGCACTCTCACTGGGTCTCCAGCAGAGCCATCAACACTTGGAACTGCCCTAACATATTCACAAATGTGGTCCCGACACACACATACAGAAGAAACACACACAAACACCCATGGAATTTTTCTTATAGGCATACAGACTGGTTTCCTGCAAACACACACACAGACACGCACACACACTGTCACACTCACAACACACACTCACACTGGATATCCAGCAAACTCGTGAACACTTGGAACTGCCCTCACACACTCAGAAATGTGGATCTGAAACACAATACGCAAGAACACACAAATACACCCATCGACTTTTTCATACAGGCATACACAATGGTTACCCGAAAACACACACACACACACACACACTCTCACACTCACAACACAGCACTCACTCTGTACCTCGGCAGAGACATCAACACTTGGAACTGCCCTCACACACTCACAAATGTGGATCTGAAACACAATACGCAAGAACACACAAATACACCCATCGACTTTTTCATACAGGCATACACAATGGTTACCGGAAAACACACACACACACACACACACACACACACTGTCACACTCGGAAGACAGCACTCACACTGGGCCTCGGCAGAGCCATCAACACTTGGAACTGCCCTAACATACTCACAAACGTTTTCCCGACACACACATACACAAGAAACACACACAAACACCCATCGACTTTTTCTTACAGGCGTACACAGGGGGTTCTGAAACACACACAGACACACACACTATCACACTCACAACACAGCACTCACACTGGGTCTCCAACACAGCCGTCAACACTTGGAACTGCTTTAACATAATCACAAACATGGTCCTGACACACACATATACAAATAACACACACAAACACCCATCGACTTTTTCTTGCAGGCATACAGAATGGTTTCCTGCAAACACACACACACACACACACACACAAATGTCACACTCACGACAGAGCACTCACATTGGATCTCCAGCAGAGCCATGAACACTTGGAATTACCTTAACATATTCACAAACGTGGTCCCGAAACACACATGCAGAAGAAACACACAAAAACACCCTATGACTTTTTCTTACAGATACACAATGGTATCCAGCAAAACACACACACACACACACACATACACTATCACACGCACAACACAGCACTCACACTGGGTCCCCGGCATAGCCATCAACAGTTGGAACTGCCCTAACATACTCACAAACGTGGTCCCAACACACACATACACAAGAAACACACACAAACTCCCATTGACTTTTACTTACAGTCATGCACAATGGTTTCCGCAAACACACACACACACACTATCACACTCACAACACAGCATTCACACTGGCACTTGAATCTGCCCTAACATACAAACAAACGTGGTCCCGACACACACATACACAAGAAACACACACAAACAGCCATCAACTTTTTGTTACAGGCAGACAGAGTGGGGTTTCCCAAAACACACACACACACACACACACACACACTGTCACACTAACAGCACACTACGCAAACTGGGCCTCGGCAGAGCCATCAACACTTGGAACTGCCCTAACATACTCACAAACGTTTTCCCGACACACACATACACAAGAAACACACACAAACACCCATCGACTTTTTCTTACAGGCATACACAACGGTTTCCCGCGAACACACACACACACAGTCACACTTACAACACAGCACTCACAATGGGTATCCAGCAGAACCATCAACACTTGGAACTGCCCTAAAATATTGACAAATGTGGTCGCGACACACACATACACATGAAACTCACACAAACATCCATCGCCTTATTCTTACAGGCATACACAATGTTTTCCCGCCAACACAAACACACACAGAAACACACACTGCCACACTCACAACACAGCATTCACACTGGCACTTGGAACTGCCACAACATACTCACATACGTGGTCCCGACACACACATACACAAGAAACACACACAAACACCCATCGACTTTTTCTTAGAAGCATACACTGTCGGGTTCCCCCAAACACACACACACACAGAGACACACACACACTATCACACTCACAACACAGCACTCTCACTGGGTCTCCAGCAGAGCCATCAACACTTGGAACTGCCCTAACATATTCACAAATGTGGTCCCGACACACACATACAGAAGAAACACACACAAACACCCATGGAATTTTTCTTATAGGCATACAGACTGGTTTCCTGCAAACACACACACAGACACGCACACACACTGTCACACTCACAACACACACTCACACTGGATATCCAGCAAACTCGTGAACACTTGGAACTGCCCTCACACACTCAGAAATGTGGATCTGAAACACAATACGCAAGAACACACAAATACACCCATCGACTTTTTCATACAGGCATACACAATGGTTACCCGAAAACACACATACACACACACACACACACTCTCACACTCACAACACAGCTATCACTCTGTACCTCGGCAGAGACATCAACACTTGGAACTGCCCTCACACACTCACAAATGTGGATCTGAAACACAATACGCAAGAACACACAAATACACCCATCGACTTTTTCATACAGGCATACACAATGGTTACCGGAAAACACACACACACACACACACACACTGTCACACTCGCAACACAGCACTCACACTGGGCCTCGGCAGAGCCATCAACACTTAGAACTGCGCTAACATACTCACAAACGTTTTCCCGACACACACATACACAAGAAACACACACAAACACCCATCGACTTTTTCTTACAGGCGTACACAGGGGGTTCTGAAACACACACAGACACACACACTATCACACTCACAACACAGCACTCACACTGGGTCTCCAACACAGCCGTCAACACTTGGAACTGCTTTAACATAATCACAAACATGGTCCTGACACACACATATACAAATAACACACACAAACACCCATCGACTTTTTCTTGCAGGCATACAGAATGGTTTCCTGCAAACACACACACACACACACACACACACAAAAGTCACACTCACGACAGAGCACTCACATTGGATCTCCAGCACAGCCATGAACACTTGGAATTACCTTAACATATTCACAAACGTGGTCCCGAAACACACATGCAGAAGAAACACACAAAAACACCCTATGACTTTTTCTTACAGACATACACAATGGTATCCAGCAAAACACACACACACACACACACATACACTATCACACGCACAACACAGCACTCACACTGGGTCCCCGGCATAGCCATCAACAGTTGGAACTGCCCTAACATACTCACAAACGTGGTCCCAACACACACATACACAAGAAACACACACAAACTCCCATTGACTTTTACTTACAGTCATGCACAATGGTTTCCGCAAACACACACACACACACTATCACACTCACAACACAGCATTCACACTGGCACTTGAATCTGCCCTAACATACAAACAAACGTGGTCCCGACACACACATACACAAGAAACACACACAAACAGCCATCAACTTTTTGTTACAGGCAGACAGAGTGGGGTTTCCCAAAACACACACACACACACACACACACTGTCACACTAACAGCACACTACGCAAACTGGGCCTCGGCAGAGCCATCAACACTTGGAACTGCCCTAACATACTCACAAACGTTTTCCCGACACACACATACACAAGAAACACACACAAACACCCATCGACTTTTTCTTACAGGCATACACAACGGTTTCCCGCGAACACACACACACACAGTCACACTTACAACACAGCACTCACAATGGGTATCCAGCAGAACCATCAACACTTGGAACTGCCCTAAAATATTGACAAATGTGGTCGCGACACACACATACACATGAAACTCACACACACATCCATCGACTTATTCTTACAGGCATACACAATGTTTTCCCGCCAACACAAACACACACAGAAACACACACTGCCACACTCACAACACAGCATTCACACTGGCACTTGGAACTGCCACAACATACTCACATACGTGGTCCCGACACACACATACACAAGAAACACACACAAACACCCATCGACTTTTTCTTAGAAGCATACACTGTGGGGTTCCCCCAAACACACACACACACGGAGACACACACACACTATCACACTCACAACACAGCACTCTCACTGGGTCTCCAGCAGAGCCATCAACACTTGGAACTGCCCTAACATATTCACAAATGTGGTCCCGACACACACATACAGAAGAAACACACACAAACACCCATGGAATTTTTCTTATAGGCATACAGACTGGTTTCCTGCAAACACACACACAGACACGCACACACACTGTCACACTCACAACACACACTCACACTGGATATCCAGCAAACTCGTGAACACTTGGAACTGCCCTCACACACTCAGAAATGTGGATCTGAAACACAATACGCAAGAACACACAAATACACCCATCGACTTTTTCATACAGGCATACACAATGGTTACCCGAAAACACACACACACACACACACACTCTCACACTCACAACACAGCACTCACTCTGTACCTCGGCAGAGACATCAACACTTGGAACTGCCCTCACACACTCACAAATGTGGATCTGAAACACAATACGCAAGAACACACAAATACACCCATCGACTTTTTCATACAGGCATACACAATGGTTACCGGAAAACACACACACACACACACACACACACTGTCACACTCGCAACACAGCACTCACACTGGGCCTCGGCAGAGCCATCAATACTTGGAACTGCCCTAACATACTCACAAACGTTTTCCCGACACACACATACACAAGAAACACACACAAACACCCATCGACTTTTTCTTACAGGCGTACACAGGGGGTTCTGAAACACACACAGACACACACACTATCACACTCACAACACAGCACTCACACTGGGTCTCCAACACAGCCGTCAACACTTGGAACTGCTTTAACATAATCACAAACATGGTCCTGACACACACATATACAAATAACACACACAAACACCCATCGACTTTTTCTTGCAGGCATACAGAATGGTTTCCTGCAAACACACACACACACACACACAAATGTCACACTCACGACAGAGCACTCACATTGGATCTCCAGCAGAGCCATGAACACTTGGAATTACCTTAACATATTCACAAACGTGGTCCCGAAACACACATGCAGAAGAAACACACAAAAACACCCTATGACTTTTTCTTACAGATACACAATGGTATCCAGCAAAACACACACACACACACACACATACACTATCACACGCACAACACAGCACTCACACTGGGTCCCCGGCATAGCCATCAACAGTTGGAACTGCCCTAACATACTCACAAACGTGGTCCCAACACACACATACACAAGAAACACACACAAACTCCCATTGACTTTTACTTACAGTCATGCACAATGGTTTCCGCAAACACACACACACACACTATCACACTCACAACACAGCATTCACACTGGCACTTGAATCTGCCCTAACATACAAACAAACGTGGTCCCGACACACACATACACAAGAAACACACACAAACAGCCATCAACTTTTTGTTACAGGCAGACAGAGTGGGGTTTCCCAAAACACACACACACACACACACACTGTCACACTAACAGCACACTACGCAAACTGGGCCTCGGCAGAGCCATCAACACTTGGAACTGCCCTAACATACTCACAAACGTTTTCCCGACACACACATACACAAGAAACACACACAAACACCCATCGACTTTTTCTTACAGGCATACACAACAGTTTCCCGCGAACACACACACACACAGTCACACTTACAACACAGCACTCACAATGGGTATCCAGCAGAACCATCAACACTTGGAACTGCCCTAAAATATTGACAAATGTGGTCGCGACACACACATACACATGAAACTCACACAAACATCCATCGCCTTATTCTTACAGGCATACACAATGTTTTCCCGCCAACACAAACACACACAGAAACACACACTGCCACACTCACAACACAGCATTCACACTGGCACTTGGAACTGCCACAACATACTCACATACGTGGTCCCGACACACACATACACAAGAAACACACACAAACACCCATCGACTTTTTCTTAGAAGCATACACTCTCGGGTTCCCCCAAACACACACACACACAGAGACACACACACACTATCACACTCACAACACAGCACTCTCACTGGGTCTCCAGCAGAGCCATCAACACTTGGAACTGCCCTAACATATTCACAAATGTGGTCCCGACACACACATACAGAAGAAACACACACAAACACCCATGGAATTTTTCTTATAGGCATACAGACTGGTTTCCTGCAAACACACACACAGACACGCACACACACTGTCACACTCACAACACACACTCACACTGGATATCCAGCAAACTCGTGAACACTTGGAACTGCCCTCACACACTCAGAAATGTGGATCTGAAACACAATACGCAAGAACACACAAATACACCCATCGACTTTTTCATACAGGCATACACAATGGTTACCCGAAAACACACATACACACACACACACACACTCTCACACTCACAACACAGCACTCACTCTGTACCTCGGCAGAGACATCAACACTTGGAACTGCCCTCACACACTCACAAATGTGGATCTGAAACACAATACGCAAGAACACACAAATACACCCATCGACTTTTTCATACAGGCATACACAATGGTTACCGGAAAACACACACACACACACACACACTGTCACACTCGGAACACAGCACTCACACTGGGCCTCGGCAGAGCCATCAACACTTAGAACTGCGCTAACATACTCACAAACGTTTTCCCGACACACACATACACAAGAAACACACACAAACACCCATCGACTTTTTCTTACAGGCGTACACAGGGGGTTCTGAAACACACACAGACACACACACTATCACACTCACAACACAGCACTCACACTGGGTCTCCAACACAGCCGTCAACACTTGGAACTGCTTTAACATAATCACAAACATGGTCCTGACACACACATATACAAATAACACACACAAACACCCATCGACTTTTTCTTGCAGGCATACAGAATGGTTTCCTGCAAACACACACACACACACACACACACAAAAGTCACACTCACGACAGAGCACTCACATTGGATCTCCAGCAGAGCCATGAACACTTGGAATTACCTTAACATATTCACAAACGTGGTCCCGAAACACACATGCAGAAGAAACACACAAAAACACCCTATGACTTTTTCTTACAGACATACACAATGGTATCCAGCAAAACACACACACACACACACACATACACTATCACACGCACAACACAGCACTCACACTGGGTCCCCGGCATAGCCATCAACAGTTGGAACTGCCCTAACATACTCACAAACGTGGTCCCAACACACACATACACAAGAAACACACACAAACTCCCATTGACTTTTACTTACAGTCATGCACAATGGTTTCCGCAAACACACACACACACACTATCACACTCACAACACAGCATTCACACTGGCACTTGAATCTGCCCTAACATACAAACAAACGTGGTCCCGACACACACATACACAAGAAACACACACAAACAGCCATCAACTTTTTGTTACAGGCAGACAGAGTGGGGTTTCCCAAAACACACACACACACACACACACACACACACTGTCACACTAACAGCACACTACGCAAACTGGGCCTCGGCAGAGCCATCAACACTTGGAACTGCCCTAACATACTCACAAACGTTTTCCCGACACACACATACACAAGAAACACACACAAACACCCATCGACTTTTTCTTACAGGCATACACAACGATTTCCCACGAACACACACACACACAGTCACACTTACAACACAGCACTCACAATGGGTATCCAGCAGAACCATCAACACTTGGAACTGCCCTAAAATATTGACAAATGTGGTCGCGACACACACATATACATGAAACTCACACAAACATCCATCGACTTATTCTTACAGGCATACACAATGTTTTCCCGCCAACACAAACACACACAGAAACACACACTGCCACACTCACAACACAGCATTCACACTGGCACTTGGAACTGCCACAACATACTCACATACGTGGTCCCGACACACACATACACAAGAAACACACACAAACACCCATCGACTTTTTCTTAGAAGCATACACTGTGGGGTTCCCCCAAACACACACACACACAGAGACACACACACACTATCACACTCACAACACAGCACTCTCACTGGGTCTCCAGCAGAGCCATCAACACTTGGAACTGCCCTAACATATTCACAAATGTGGTCCCGACACACACATACAGAAGAAACACACACAAACACCCATGGAATTTTTCTTATAGGCATACAGACTGGTTTCCTGCAAACACACACACAGACACGCACACACACTGTCACACTCACAACATACACTCACACTGGATATCCAGCAAACTCGTGAACACTTGGAAGTGCCCTCACACACTCAGAAATGTGGATCTGAAACACTATACGCAAGAACACACAAATACACCCATCGACTTTTTCATACAGGCATACACAATGGTTACCCGAAAACATACACACACACACACACACACACACTCTCACACTCACAACACAGCACTCACTCTGTACCTCGGCAGAGACATCAACACTTGGAACTGCCCTCACACACTCACAAATGTGGATCTGAAACACAATACGCAAGAACACACAAATACACCCATCGACTTTTTCATACAGGCATACACAATGGTTATCGGAAAACTAACACACACACACACACACTGTCACACTCGCAACACACCACTCACACTGGGCCTCGGCAGAGCCATCAACACTTGGAACTGCGCTAACATACTGACAAACGTTTTCCCGACACACACATACACAAGAAACACACACAAACACCCATCGACTTTTTCTTACAGGCGTACACAGGGGGTTCTGAAACACACACAGACACACACACACTATCACACTCACAACACAGCACTCACACTGGGTCTCCAACACAGCCGTCAACACTTGGAACTGCTTTAACATAATCACAATCATGATCCTGACACACACATATACAAATAACACACACAAACACCCATCGACTTTTTCTTGCAGGCATACACAATGGTTTCCTGCAAACACACACACACACACACACACAAAAGTCACACTCACGACAGAGCACTCACATTGGATCTCCAGCAGAGCCATGAACACTTGGAATTACCTTAACATATTCACAAACGTGGTCCCGAAACACACATGCAGAAGAAACACACAAAAACACCCTACGACTTTTTCTTACAGACATACACAATGGTATCCAGCAAAACACACACACACACACACATACACTATCACACGCACAACACAGCACTCACACTGGGTCCCCGGCATAGCCATCAACAGTTGGAACTGCCCTAACATACTCACAAACGTGGTCCGAACACACACATACACAAGAAACACACACAAACTCCCATTGACTTTTACTTACAGTCATGCACAATGGTTTCCGCAAACACACACACACACACTATCATACTCACAACACAGCATTCACACTGGCACTTGAATCTGCCCTAAATACAAACAAACGTGGTCCCGACACACACATACACGAGAAACACACACAAACTCCCATTGACTTTTACTTACAGTCATGCACAATGGTTTCCGCAAACACACACACACACACTATCACACTCACAACACAGCATTCACACTGGCACTTGAATCTGCCCTAACATACAAACAAACGTGGTCCCGACACACACATACACAAGAAACACACACAAACAGCCATCAACTTTTTGTTACAGGCAGACAGAGTGGGGTTTCCCAAAACACACACACACACACACACACACACACTGTCACACTAACAGCACACTACGCAAACTGGGCCTCGGCAGAGCCATCAACACTTGGAACTGCCCTAACATACTCACAAACGTTTTCCCGACACACACATACACAAGAAACACACACAAACACCCATCGACTTTTTCTTACAGGCATACACAACGGTTTCCCGCGAACACACACACACACAGTCACACTTACAACACAGCACTCACAATGGGTATCCAGCAGAACCATCAACACTTGGAACTGCCCTAAAATATTGACAAATGTGGTCGCGACACACACATACACATGAAACTCACACACACATCCATCGACTTATTCTTACAGGCATACACAATGTTTTCCCGCCAACACAAACACACACAGAAACACACACTGCCACACTCACAACACAGCATTCACACTGGCACTTGGAACTGCCACAACATACTCACATACGTGGTCCCGACACACACATACACAAGAAACACACACAAACACCCATCGACTTTTTCTTAGAAGCATACACTGTGGGGTTCCCCCAAACACACACACACACGGAGACACACACACACTATCACACTCACAACACAGCACTCTCACTGGGTCTCCAGCAGAGCCATCAACACTTGGAACTGCCCTAACATATTCACAAATGTGGTCCCGACACACACATACAGAAGAAACACACACAAACACCCATGGAATTTTTCTTATAGGCATACAGACTGGTTTCCTGCAAACACACACACAGACACGCACACACACTGTCACACTCACAACACACACTCACACTGGATATCCAGCAAACTCGTGAACACTTGGAACTGCCCTCACACACTCAGAAATGTGGATCTGAAACACAATACGCAAGAACACACAAATACACCCATCGACTTTTTCATACAGGCATACACAATGGTTACCCGAAAACACACACACACACACACACACTCTCACACTCACAACACAGCACTCACTCTGTACCTCGGCAGAGACATCAACACTTGGAACTGCCCTCACACACTCACAAATGTGGATCTGAAACACAATACGCAAGAACACACAAATACACCCATCGACTTTTTCATACAGGCATACACAATGGTTACCGGAAAACACACACACACACACACACACACTGTCACACTCGCAACACAGCACTCACACTGGGCCTCGGCAGAGCCATCAACACTTGGAACTGCCCTAACATACTCACAAACGTTTTCCCGACACACACATACACAAGAAACACACACAAACACCCATCGACTTTTTCTTACAGGCGTACACAGGGGGTTCTGAAACACACACAGACACACACACTATCACACTCACAACACAGCACTCACACTGGGTCTCCAACACAGCCGTCAACACTTGGAACTGCTTTAACATAATCACAAACATGGTCCTGACACACACATATACAAATAACACACACAAACACCCATCGACTTTTTCTTGCAGGCATACAGAATGGTTTCCTGCAAACACACACACACACACACACACAAATGTCACACTCACGACAGAGCACTCACATTGGATCTCCAGCAGAGCCATGAACACTTGGAATTACCTTAACATATTCACAAACGTGGTCCCGAAACACACATGCAGAAGAAACACACAAAAACACCCTATGACTTTTTCTTACAGACATACACAATGGTATCCAGCAAAACACACACACACACACACACATACACTATCACACGCACAACACAGCACTCACACTGGGTCCCCGGCATAGCCATCAACAGTTGGAACTGCCCTAACATACTCACAAACGTGGTCCCAACACACACATACACAAGAAACACACACAAACTCCCATTGACTTTTACTTACAGTCATGCACAATGGTTTCCGCAAACACACACACACACACTATCACACTCACAACACAGCATTCACACTGGCACTTGAATCTGCCCTAACATACAAACAAACGTGGTCCCGACACACACATACACAAGAAACACACACAAACAGCCATCAACTTTTTGTTACAGGCAGACAGAGTGGGGTTTCCCAAAACACACACACACACACACACACTGTCACACTAACAGCACACTACGCAAACTGGGCCTCGGCAGAGCCATCAACACTTGGAACTGCCCTAACATACTCACAAACGTTTTCCCGACACACACATACACAAGAAACACACACAAACACCCATCGACTTTTTCTTACAGGCATACACAACGGTTTCCCGCGAACACACACACACACAGTCACACTTACAACACAGCACTCACAATGGGTATCCAGCAGAACCATCAACACTTGGAACTGCCCTAAAATATTGACAAATGTGGTCGCGACACACACATACACATGAAACTCACACAAACATCCATCGCCTTATTCTTACAGGCATACACAATGATTTCCCGCCAACACAAACACACACAGAAACACACACTGCCACACTCACAACACAGCATTCACACTGGCACTTGGAACTGCCACAACATACTCACATACGTGGTCCCGACACACACATACACAAGAAACACACACAAACACCCATCGACTTTTTCTTAGAAGCATACACTGTCGGGTTCCCCCAAACACACACACACACAGAGACACACACACACTATCACACTCACAACACAGCACTCTCACTGGGTCTCCAGCAGAGCCATCAACACTTGGAACTGCCCTAACATATTCACAAATGTGGTCCCGACACACACATACAGAAGAAACACACACAAACACCCATGGAATTTTTCTTATAGGCATACAGACTGGTTTCCTGCAAACACACACACAGACACGCACACACACTGTCACACTCACAACACACACTCACACTGGATATCCAGCAAACTCGTGAACACTTGGAACTGCCCTCACACACTCAGAAATGTGGATCTGAAACACAATACGCAAGAACACACAAATACACCCATCGACTTTTTCATACAGGCATACACAATGGTTACCCGAAAACACACATACACACACACACACACTCTCACACTCACAACACAGCTATCACTCTGTACCTCGGCAGAGACATCAACACTTGGAACTGCCCTCACACACTCACAAATGTGGATCTGAAACACAATACGCAAGAACACACAAATACACCCATCGACTTTTTCATACAGGCATACACAATGGTTACCGGAAAACACACACACACACACACACACTGTCACACTCGGAACACAGCACTCACACTGGGCCTCGGCAGAGCCATCAACACTTAGAACTGCGCTAACATACTCACAAACGTTTTCCCGACACACACATACACAAGAAACACACACAAACACCCATCGACTTTTTCTTACAGGCGTACACAGGGGGTTCTGAAACACACACAGACACACACACTATCACACTCACAACACAGCACTCACACTGGGTCTCCAACACAGCCGTCAACACTTGGAACTGCTTTAACATAATCACAAACATGGTCCTGACACACACATATACAAATAACACACACAAACACCCATCGACTTTTTCTTGCAGGCATACAGAATGGTTTCCTGCAAACACACACACACACACACACACACAATAGTCACACTCACGACAGAGCACTCACATTGGATCTCCAGCAGAGCCATGAACACTTGGAATTACCTTAACATATTCACAAACGTGGTCCCGAAACACACATGCAGAAGAAACACACAAAAACACCCTATGACTTTTTCTTACAGACATACACAATGGTATCCAGCAAAACACACACACACACACACACATACACTATCACACGCACAACACAGCACTCACACTGGGTCCCCGGCATAGCCATCAACAGTTGGAACTGCCCTAACATACTCACAAACGTGGTCCCAACACACACATACACAAGAAACACACACAAACTCCCATTGACTTTTACTTACAGTCATGCACAATGGTTTCCGCAAACACACACACACACACTATCACACTCACAACACAGCATTCACACTGGCACTTGAATCTGCCCTAACATACAAACAAACGTGGTCCCGACACACACATACACAAGAAACACACACAAACAGCCATCAACTTTTTGTTACAGGCAGACAGAGTGGGGTTTCCCAAAACACACACACACACACACACACACTGTCACACTAACAGCACACTACGCAAACTGGGCCTCGGCAGAGCCATCAACACTTGGAACTGCCCTAACATACTCACAAACGTTTTCCCGACACACACATACACAAGAAACACACACAAACACCCATCGACTTTTTCTTACAGGCATACACAACGGTTTCCCGCGAACACACACACACACAGTCACACTTACAACACAGCACTCACAATGGGTATCCAGCAGAACCATCAACACTTGGAACTGCCCTAAAATATTGACAAATGTGGTCGCGACACACACATACACATGAAACTCACACACACATCCATCGACTTATTCTTACAGGCATACACAATGTTTTCCCGCCAACACAAACACACACAGAAACACACACTGCCACACTCACAACACAGCATTCACACTGGCACTTGGAACTGCCACAACATACTCACATACGTGGTCCCGACACACACATACACAAGAAACACACACAAACACCCATCGACTTTTTCTTAGAAGCATACACTGTGGGGTTCCCCCAAACACACACACACACGGAGACACACACACACTATCACACTCACAACACAGCACTCTCACTGGGTCTCCAGCAGAGCCATCAACACTTGGAACTGCCCTAACATATTCACAAATGTGGTCCCGACACACACATACAGAAGAAACACACACAAACACCCATGGAATTTTTCTTATAGGCATACAGACTGGTTTCCTGCAAACACACACACAGACACGCACACACACTGTCACACTCACAACACACACTCACACTGGATATCCAGCAAACTCGTGAACACTTGGAACTGCCCTCACACACTCAGAAATGTGGATCTGAAACACAATACGCAAGAACACACAAATACACCCATCGACTTTTTCATACAGGCATACACAATGGTTACCCGAAAACACACACACACACACACACACTCTCACACTCACAACACAGCACTCACTCTGTACCTCGGCAGAGACATCAACACTTGGAACTGCCCTCACACACTCACAAATGTGGATCTGAAACACAATACGCAAGAACACACAAATACACCCATCGACTTTTTCATACAGGCATACACAATGGTTACCGGAAAACACACACACACACACACACACACACTGTCACACTCGCAACACAGCACTCACACTGGGCCTCGGCAGAGCCATCAATACTTGGAACTGCCCTAACATACTCACAAACGTTTTCCCGACACACACATACACAAGAAACACACACAAACACCCATCGACTTTTTCTTACAGGCGTACACAGGGGGTTCTGAAACACACACAGACACACACACTATCACACTCACAACACAGCACTCACACTGGGTCTCCAACACAGCCGTCAACACTTGGAACTGCTTTAACATAATCACAAACATGGTCCTGACACACACATATACAAATAACACACACAAACACCCATCGACTTTTTCTTGCAGGCATACAGAATGGTTTCCTGCAAACACACACACACACACACACACACAAATGTCACACTCACGACAGAGCACTCACATTGGATCTCCAGCAGAGCCATGAACACTTGGAATTACCTTAACATATTCACAAACGTGGTCCCGAAACACACATGCAGAAGAAACACACAAAAACACCCTATGACTTTTTCTTACAGATACACAATGGTATCCAGCAAAACACACACACACACACACACATACACTATCACACGCACAACACAGCACTCACACTGGGTCCCCGGCATAGCCATCAACAGTTGGAACTGCCCTAACATACTCACAAACGTGGTCCCAACACACACATACACAAGAAACACACACAAACTCCCATTGACTTTTACTTACAGTCATGCACAATGGTTTCCGCAAACACACACACACACACTATCACACTCACAACACAGCATTCACACTGGCACTTGAATCTGCCCTAACATACAAACAAACGTGGTCCCGACACACACATACACAAGAAACACACACAAACAGCCATCAACTTTTTGTTACAGGCAGACAGAGTGGGGTTTCCCAAAACACACACACACACACACACACTGTCACACTAACAGCACACTACGCAAACTGGGCCTCGGCAGAGCCATCAACACTTGGAACTGCCCTAACATACTCACAAACGTTTTCCCGACACACACATACACAAGAAACACACACAAACACCCATCGACTTTTTCTTACAGGCATACACAACAGTTTCCCGCGAACACACACACACACAGTCACACTTACAACACAGCACTCACAATGGGTATCCAGCAGAACCATCAACACTTGGAACTGCCCTAAAATATTGACAAATGTGGTCGCGACACACACATACACATGAAACTCACACAAACATCCATCGCCTTATTCTTACAGGCATACACAATGTTTTCCCGCCAACACAAACACACACAGAAACACACACTGCCACACTCACAACACAGCATTCACACTGGCACTTGGAACTGCCACAACATACTCACATACGTGGTCCCGACACACACATACACAAGAAACACACACAAACACCCATCGACTTTTTCTTAGAAGCATACACTCTCGGGTTCCCCCAAACACACACACACACAGAGACACACACACACTATCACACTCACAACACAGCACTCTCACTGGGTCTCCAGCAGAGCCATCAACACTTGGAACTGCCCTAACATATTCACAAATGTGGTCCCGACACACACATACAGAAGAAACACACACAAACACCCATGGAATTTTTCTTATAGGCATACAGACTGGTTTCCTGCAAACACACACACAGACACGCACACACACTGTCACACTCACAACACACACTCACACTGGATATCCAGCAAACTCGTGAACACTTGGAACTGCCCTCACACACTCAGAAATGTGGATCTGAAACACAATACGCAAGAACACACAAATACACCCATCGACTTTTTCATACAGGCATACACAATGGTTACCCGAAAACACACATACACACACACACACACACTCTCACACTCACAACACAGCACTCACTCTGTACCTCGGCAGAGACATCAACACTTGGAACTGCCCTCACACACTCACAAATGTGGATCTGAAACACAATACGCAAGAACACACAAATACACCCATCGACTTTTTCATACAGGCATACACAATGGTTACCGGAAAACACACACACACACACACACACTGTCACACTCGGAACACAGCACTCACACTGGGCCTCGGCAGAGCCATCAACACTTAGAACTGCGCTAACATACTCACAAACGTTTTCCCGACACACACATACACAAGAAACACACACAAACACCCATCGACTTTTTCTTACAGGCGTACACAGGGGGTTCTGAAACACACACAGACACACACACTATCACACTCACAACACAGCACTCACACTGGGTCTCCAACACAGCCGTCAACACTTGGAACTGCTTTAACATAATCACAAACATGGTCCTGACACACACATATACAAATAACACACACAAACACCCATCGACTTTTTCTTGCAGGCATACAGAATGGTTTCCTGCAAACACACACACACACACACACACACAAAAGTCACACTCACGACAGAGCACTCACATTGGATCTCCAGCAGAGCCATGAACACTTGGAATTACCTTAACATATTCACAAACGTGGTCCCGAAACACACATGCAGAAGAAACACACAAAAACACCCTATGACTTTTTCTTACAGACATACACAATGGTATCCAGCAAAACACACACACACACACACACATACACTATCACACGCACAACACAGCACTCACACTGGGTCCCCGGCATAGCCATCAACAGTTGGAACTGCCCTAACATACTCACAAACGTGGTCCCAACACACACATACACAAGAAACACACACAAACTCCCATTGACTTTTACTTACAGTCATGCACAATGGTTTCCGCAAACACACACACACACACTATCACACTCACAACACAGCATTCACACTGGCACTTGAATCTGCCCTAACATACAAACAAACGTGGTCCCGACACACACATACACAAGAAACACACACAAACAGCCATCAACTTTTTGTTACAGGCAGACAGAGTGGGGTTTCCCAAAACACACACACACACACACACACACACACACTGTCACACTAACAGCACACTACGCAAACTGGGCCTCGGCAGAGCCATCAACACTTGGAACTGCCCTAACATACTCACAAACGTTTTCCCGACACACACATACACAAGAAACACACACAAACACCCATCGACTTTTTCTTACAGGCATACACAACGATTTCCCACGAACACACACACACACAGTCACACTTACAACACAGCACTCACAATGGGTATCCAGCAGAACCATCAACACTTGGAACTGCCCTAAAATATTGACAAATGTGGTCGCGACACACACATATACATGAAACTCACACAAACATCCATCGACTTATTCTTACAGGCATACACAATGTTTTCCCGCCAACACAAACACACACAGAAACACACACTGCCACACTCACAACACAGCATTCACACTGGCACTTGGAACTGCCACAACATACTCACATACGTGGTCCCGACACACACATACACAAGAAACACACACAAACACCCATCGACTTTTTCTTAGAAGCATACACTGTGGGGTTCCCCCAAACACACACACACACAGAGACACACACACACTATCACACTCACAACACAGCACTCTCACTGGGTCTCCAGCAGAGCCATCAACACTTGGAACTGCCCTAACATATTCACAAATGTGGTCCCGACACACACATACAGAAGAAACACACACAAACACCCATGGAATTTTTCTTATAGGCATACAGACTGGTTTCCTGCAAACACACACACAGACACGCACACACACTGTCACACTCACAACATACACTCACACTGGATATCCAGCAAACTCGTGAACACTTGGAAGTGCCCTCACACACTCAGAAATGTGGATCTGAAACACTATACGCAAGAACACACAAATACACCCATCGACTTTTTCATACAGGCATACACAATGGTTACCCGAAAACATACACACACACACACACACACACACTCTCACACTCACAACACAGCACTCACTCTGTACCTCGGCAGAGACATCAACACTTGGAACTGCCCTCACACACTCACAAATGTGGATCTGAAACACAATACGCAAGAACACACAAATACACCCATCGACTTTTTCATACAGGCATACACAATGGTTATCGGAAAACTAACACACACACACACACACTGTCACACTCGCAACACACCACTCACACTGGGCCTCGGCAGAGCCATCAACACTTGGAACTGCGCTAACATACTGACAAACGTTTTCCCGACACACACATACACAAGAAACACACACAAACACCCATCGACTTTTTCTTACAGGCGTACACAGGGGGTTCTGAAACACACACAGACACACACACACTATCACACTCACAACACAGCACTCACACTGGGTCTCCAACACAGCCGTCAACACTTGGAACTGCTTTAACATAATCACAATCATGATCCTGACACACACATATACAAATAACACACACAAACACCCATCGACTTTTTCTTGCAGGCATACACAATGGTTTCCTGCAAACACACACACACACACACACACAAAAGTCACACTCACGACAGAGCACTCACATTGGATCTCCAGCAGAGCCATGAACACTTGGAATTACCTTAACATATTCACAAACGTGGTCCCGAAACACACATGCAGAAGAAACACACAAAAACACCCTACGACTTTTTCTTACAGACATACACAATGGTATCCAGCAAAACACACACACACACACACATACACTATCACACGCACAACACAGCACTCACACTGGGTCCCCGGCATAGCCATCAACAGTTGGAACTGCCCTAACATACTCACAAACGTGGTCCGAACACACACATACACAAGAAACACACACAAACTCCCATTGACTTTTACTTACAGTCATGCACAATGGTTTCCGCAAACACACACACACACACTATCATACTCACAACACAGCATTCACACTGGCACTTGAATCTGCCCTAAATACAAACAAACGTGGTCCCGACACACACATACACGAGAAACACACACAAACTCCCATTGACTTTTACTTACAGTCATGCACAATGGTTTCCGCAAACACACACACACACACTATCACACTCACAACACAGCATTCACACTGGCACTTGAATCTGCCCTAACATACAAACAAACGTGGTCCCGACACACACATACACAAGAAACACACACAAACAGCCATCAACTTTTTGTTACAGGCAGACAGAGTGGGGTTTCCCAAAACACACACACACACACACACACACACACTGTCACACTAACAGCACACTACGCAAACTGGGCCTCGGCAGAGCCATCAACACTTGGAACTGCCCTAACATACTCACAAACGTTTTCCCGACACACACATACACAAGAAACACACACAAACACCCATCGACTTTTTCTTACAGGCATACACAACGGTTTCCCGCGAACACACACACACACAGTCACACTTACAACACAGCACTCACAATGGGTATCCAGCAGAACCATCAACACTTGGAACTGCCCTAAAATATTGACAAATGTGGTCGCGACACACACATACACATGAAACTCACACACACATCCATCGACTTATTCTTACAGGCATACACAATGTTTTCCCGCCAACACAAACACACACAGAAACACACACTGCCACACTCACAACACAGCATTCACACTGGCACTTGGAACTGCCACAACATACTCACATACGTGGTCCCGACACACACATACACAAGAAACACACACAAACACCCATCGACTTTTTCTTAGAAGCATACACTGTGGGGTTCCCCCAAACACACACACACACGGAGACACACACACACTATCACACTCACAACACAGCACTCTCACTGGGTCTCCAGCAGAGCCATCAACACTTGGAACTGCCCTAACATATTCACAAATGTGGTCCCGACACACACATACAGAAGAAACACACACAAACACCCATGGAATTTTTCTTATAGGCATACAGACTGGTTTCCTGCAAACACACACACAGACACGCACACACACTGTCACACTCACAACACACACTCACACTGGATATCCAGCAAACTCGTGAACACTTGGAACTGCCCTCACACACTCAGAAATGTGGATCTGAAACACAATACGCAAGAACACACAAATACACCCATCGACTTTTTCATACAGGCATACACAATGGTTACCCGAAAACACACACACACACACACACACTCTCACACTCACAACACAGCACTCACTCTGTACCTCGGCAGAGACATCAACACTTGGAACTGCCCTCACACACTCACAAATGTGGATCTGAAACACAATACGCAAGAACACACAAATACACCCATCGACTTTTTCATACAGGCATACACAATGGTTACCGGAAAACACACACACACACACACACACACACTGTCACACTCGCAACACAGCACTCACACTGGGCCTCGGCAGAGCCATCAACACTTGGAACTGCCCTAACATACTCACAAACGTTTTCCCGACACACACATACACAAGAAACACACACAAACACCCATCGACTTTTTCTTACAGGCGTACACAGGGGGTTCTGAAACACACACAGACACACACACTATCACACTCACAACACAGCACTCACACTGGGTCTCCAACACAGCCGTCAACACTTGGAACTGCTTTAACATAATCACAAACATGGTCCTGACACACACATATACAAATAACACACACAAACACCCATCGACTTTTTCTTGCAGGCATACAGAATGGTTTCCTGCAAACACACACACACACACACACACAAATGTCACACTCACGACAGAGCACTCACATTGGATCTCCAGCAGAGCCATGAACACTTGGAATTACCTTAACATATTCACAAACGTGGTCCCGAAACACACATGCAGAAGAAACACACAAAAACACCCTATGACTTTTTCTTACAGACATACACAATGGTATCCAGCAAAACACACACACACACACACACATACACTATCACACGCACAACACAGCACTCACACTGGGTCCCCGGCATAGCCATCAACAGTTGGAACTGCCCTAACATACTCACAAACGTGGTCCCAACACACACATACACAAGAAACACACACAAACTCCCATTGACTTTTACTTACAGTCATGCACAATGGTTTCCGCAAACACACACACACACACTATCACACTCACAACACAGCATTCACACTGGCACTTGAATCTGCCCTAACATACAAACAAACGTGGTCCCGACACACACATACACAAGAAACACACACAAACAGCCATCAACTTTTTGTTACAGGCAGACAGAGTGGGGTTTCCCAAAACACACACACACACACACACACTGTCACACTAACAGCACACTACGCAAACTGGGCCTCGGCAGAGCCATCAACACTTGGAACTGCCCTAACATACTCACAAACGTTTTCCCGACACACACATACACAAGAAACACACACAAACACCCATCGACTTTTTCTTACAGGCATACACAACGGTTTCCCGCGAACACACACACACACAGTCACACTTACAACACAGCACTCACAATGGGTATCCAGCAGAACCATCAACACTTGGAACTGCCCTAAAATATTGACAAATGTGGTCGCGACACACACATACACATGAAACTCACACAAACATCCATCGCCTTATTCTTACAGGCATACACAATGATTTCCCGCCAACACAAACACACACAGAAACACACACTGCCACACTCACAACACAGCATTCACACTGGCACTTGGAACTGCCACAACATACTCACATACGTGGTCCCGACACACACATACACAAGAAACACACACAAACACCCATCGACTTTTTCTTAGAAGCATACACTGTCGGGTTCCCCCAAACACACACACACACAGAGACACACACACACTATCACACTCACAACACAGCACTCTCACTGGGTCTCCAGCAGAGCCATCAACACTTGGAACTGCCCTAACATATTCACAAATGTGGTCCCGACACACACATACAGAAGAAACACACACAAACACCCATGGAATTTTTCTTATAGGCATACAGACTGGTTTCCTGCAAACACACACACAGACACGCACACACACTGTCACACTCACAACACACACTCACACTGGATATCCAGCAAACTCGTGAACACTTGGAACTGCCCTCACACACTCAGAAATGTGGATCTGAAACACAATACGCAAGAACACACAAATACACCCATCGACTTTTTCATACAGGCATACACAATGGTTACCCGAAAACACACATACACACACACACACACTCTCACACTCACAACACAGCTATCACTCTGTACCTCGGCAGAGACATCAACACTTGGAACTGCCCTCACACACTCACAAATGTGGATCTGAAACACAATACGCAAGAACACACAAATACACCCATCGACTTTTTCATACAGGCATACACAATGGTTACCGGAAAACACACACACACACACACACACTGTCACACTCGGAACACAGCACTCACACTGGGCCTCGGCAGAGCCATCAACACTTAGAACTGCGCTAACATACTCACAAACGTTTTCCCGACACACACATACACAAGAAACACACACAAACACCCATCGACTTTTTCTTACAGGCGTACACAGGGGGTTCTGAAACACACACAGACACACACACTATCACACTCACAACACAGCACTCACACTGGGTCTCCAACACAGCCGTCAACACTTGGAACTGCTTTAACATAATCACAAACATGGTCCTGACACACACATATACAAATAACACACACAAACACCCATCGACTTTTTCTTGCAGGCATACAGAATGGTTTCCTGCAAACACACACACACACACACACACACAAAAGTCACACTCACGACAGAGCACTCACATTGGATCTCCAGCAGAGCCATGAACACTTGGAATTACCTTAACATATTCACAAACGTGGTCCCGAAACACACATGCAGAAGAAACACACAAAAACACCCTATGACTTTTTCTTACAGACATACACAATGGTATCCAGCAAAACACACACACACACACACACATACACTATCACACGCACAACACAGCACTCACACTGGGTCCCCGGCATAGCCATCAACAGTTGGAACTGCCCTAACATACTCACAAACGTGGTCCCAACACACACATACACAAGAAACACACACAAACTCCCATTGACTTTTACTTACAGTCATGCACAATGGTTTCCGCAAACACACACACACACACTATCACACTCACAACACAGCATTCACACTGGCACTTGAATCTGCCCTAACATACAAACAAACGTGGTCCCGACACACACATACACAAGAAACACACACAAACAGCCATCAACTTTTTGTTACAGGCAGACAGAGTGGGGTTTCCCAAAACACACACACACACACACACACACACACACTGTCACACTAACAGCACACTACGCAAACTGGGCCTCGGCAGAGCCATCAACACTTGGAACTGCCCTAACATACTCACAAACGTTTTCCCGACACACACATACACAAGAAACACACACAAACACCCATCGACTTTTTCTTACAGGCATACACAACGGTTTCCCACGAACACACACACACACAGTCACACTTACAACACAGCACTCACAATGGGTATCCAGCAGAACCATCAACACTTGGAACTGCCCTAAAATATTGACAAATGTGGTCGCGACACACACATATACATGAAACTCACACAAACATCCATCGACTTATTCTTACAGGCATACACAATGTTTTCCCGCCAACACAAACACACACAGAAACACACACTGCCACACTCACAACACAGCATTCACACTGGCACTTGGAACTGCCACAACATACTCACATACGTGGTCCCGACACACACATACACAAGAAACACACACAAACACCCATCGACTTTTTCTTAGAAGCATACACTGTGGGGTTCCCCCAAACACACACACACACAGAGACACACACACACTATCACACTCACAACACAGCACTCTCACTGGGTCTCCAGCAGAGCCATCAACACTTGGAACTGCCCTAACATATTCACAAATGTGGTCCCGACACACACATACAGAAGAAACACACACAAACACCCATGGAATTTTTCTTATAGGCATACAGACTGGTTTCCTGCAAACACACACACAGACACGCACACACACTGTCACACTCACAACACACACTCACACTGGATATCCAGCAAACTCGTGAACACTTGGAAGTGCCCTCACACACTCAGAAATGTGGATCTGAAACACTATACGCAAGAACACACAAATACACCCATCGACTTTTTCATACAGGCATACACAATGGTTACCCGAAAACATACACACACACACACACACACACACTCTCACACTCACAACACAGCACTCACTCTGTACCTCGGCAGAGACATCAACACTTGGAACTGCCCTCACACACTCACAAATGTGGATCTGAAACACAATACGCAAGAACACACAAATACACCCATCGACTTTTTCATACAGGCATACACAATGGTTATCGGAAAACTAACACACACACACACACACTGTCACACTCGCAACACACCACTCACACTGGGCCTCGGCAGAGCCATCAACACTTGGAACTGCGCTAACATACTGACAAACGTTTTCCCGACACACACATACACAAGAAACACACACAAACACCCATCGACTTTTTCTTACAGGCGTACACAAGGGGTTCTGAAACACACACAGACACACACACACTATCACACTCACAACACAGCACTCACACTGGGTCTCCAACACAGCCGTCAACACTTGGAACTGCTTTAACATAATCACAATCATGATCCTGACACACACATATACAAATAACACACACAAACACCCATCGACTTTTTCTTGCAGGCATACACAATGGTTTCCTGCAAACACACACACACACACACACACAAAAGTCACACTCACGACAGAGCACTCACATTGGATCTCCAGCAGAGCCATGAACACTTGGAATTACCTTAACATATTCACAAACGTGGTCCCGAAACACACATGCAGAAGAAACACACAAAAACACCCTACGACTTTTTCTTACAGACATACACAATGGTATCCAGCAAAACACACACACACACACACATACACTATCACACGCACAACACAGCACTCACACTGGGTCCCCGGCATAGCCATCAACAGTTGGAACTGCCCTAACATACTCACAAACGTGGTCCGAACACACACATACACAAGAAACACACACAAACTCCCATTGACTTTTACTTACAGTCATGCACAATGGTTTCCGCAAACACACACACACACACTATCATACTCACAACACAGCATTCACACTGGCACTTGAATCTGCCCTAAATACAAACAAACGTGGTCCCGACACACACATACACGAGAAACACACACAAACTCCCATTGACTTTTACTTACAGTCATGCACAATGGTTTCCGCAAACACACACACACACACTATCACACTCACAACACAGCATTCACACTGGCACTTGAATCTGCCCTAACATACAAACAAACGTGGTCCCGACACACACATACACAAGAAACACACACAAACAGCCATCAACTTTTTGTTACAGGCAGACAGAGTGGGGTTTCCCAAAACACACACACACACACACACACACACTGTCACACTAACAGCACACTACGCAAACTGGGCCTCGGCAGAGCCATCAACACTTGGAACTGCCCTAACATACTCACAAACGTTTTCCCGACACACACATACACAAGAAACACACACAAACACCCATCGACTTTTTCTTACAGGCATACACAACGGTTTCCCGCGAACACACACACACACAGTCACACTTACAACACAGCACTCACAATGGGTATCCAGCAGAACCATCAACACTTGGAACTGCCCTAAAATATTGACAAATGTGGTCGCGACACACACATACACATGAAACTCACACACACATCCATCGACTTATTCTTACAGGCATACACAATGTTTTCCCGCCAACACAAACACACACAGAAACACACACTGCCACACTCACAACACAGCATTCACACTGGCACTTGGAACTGCCACAACATACTCACATACGTGGTCCCGACACACACATACACAAGAAACACACACAAACACCCATCGACTTTTTCTTAGAAGCATACACTGTGGGGTTCCCCCAAACACACACACACACGGAGACACACACACACTATCACACTCACAACACAGCACTCTCACTGGGTCTCCAGCAGAGCCATCAACACTTGGAACTGCCCTAACATATTCACAAATGTGGTCCCGACACACACATACAGAAGAAACACACACAAACACCCATGGAATTTTTCTTATAGGCATACAGACTGGTTTCCTGCAAACACACACACAGACACGCACACACACTGTCACACTCACAACACACACTCACACTGGATATCCAGCAAACTCGTGAACACTTGGAACTGCCCTCACACACTCAGAAATGTGGATCTGAAACACAATACGCAAGAACACACAAATACACCCATCGACTTTTTCATACAGGCATACACAATGGTTACCCGAAAACACACACACACACACACACACTCTCACACTCACAACACAGCACTCACTCTGTACCTCGGCAGAGACATCAACACTTGGAACTGCCCTCACACACTCACAAATGTGGATCTGAAACACAATACGCAAGAACACACAAATACACCCATCGACTTTTTCATACAGGCATACACAATGGTTACCGGAAAACACACACACACACACACACTGTCACACTCGCAACACAGCCTTCACACTGGGCCTCGGGAGAGCCATCAACACTTGGAACTGCGCTAACATACTGACAAACGTTTTCCCGACACACACATACACAAGAAACACACACAAACACCCATCGACTTTTTCTTACAGGCATACACAACGGTTTCCCGCGAACACACACACACACAGTCACACTTACAACACAGCACTCACAATGGGTATCCAGCAGAACCATCAACACTTGGAACTGCCCTAAAATATTGACAAATGTGGTCGCGACACACACATACACATGAAACTCACACAAACATCCATCGCCTTATTCTTACAGGCATACACAATGATTTCCCGCCAACACAAACACACACAGAAACACACACTGCCACACTCACAACACAGCATTCACACTGGCACTTGGAACTGCCACAACATACTCACATACGTGGTCCCGACACACACATACACAAGAAACACACACAAACACCCATCGACTTTTTCTTAGAAGCATACACTGTCGGGTTCCCCCAAACACACACACACACAGAGACACACACACACTATCACACTCACAACACAGCACTCTCACTGGGTCTCCAGCAGAGCCATCAACACTTGGAACTGCCCTAACATATTCACAAATGTGGTCCCGACACACACATACAGAAGAAACACACACAAACACCCATGGAATTTTTCTTATAGGCATACAGACTGGTTTCCTGCAAACACACACACAGACACGCACACACACTGTCACACTCACAACACACACTCACACTGGATATCCAGCAAACTCGTGAACACTTGGAACTGCCCTCACACACTCAGAAATGTGGATCTGAAACACAATACGCAAGAACACACAAATACACCCATCGACTTTTTCATACAGGCATACACAATGGTTACCCGAAAACACACACACACACACACACACTCTCACACTCACAACACAGCACTCACTCTGTACCTCGGCAGAGACATCAACACTTGGAACTGCCCTCACACACTCACAAATGTGGATCTGAAACACAATACGCAAGAACACACAAATACACCCATCGACTTTTTCATACAGGCATACACAATGGTTACCGGAAAACACACACACACACACACACTGTCACACTCGCAACACAGCACTCACACTGGGCCTCGGCAGAGCCATCAACACTTGGAACTGCCCTAACATACTCACAAACGTTTTCCCGACACACACATACACAAGAAACACACACAAACACCCATCGACTTTTTCTTACAGGCGTACACAGGGGGTTCTGAAACACACACAGACACACACACTATCACACTCACAACACAGCACTCACACTGGGTCTCCAACACAGCCGTCAACACTTGGAACTGCTTTAACATAATCACAAACATGGTCCTGACACACACATATACAAATAACACACACAAACACCCATCGACTTTTTCTTGCAGGCATACACAATGGTTTCCTGCAAACACACACACACACACACACACACACAAAAGTCACACACACGACAGAGCACTCACATTGGATCTCCAGCAGAGCCATGAACACTTGGAATTACCTTAACATATTCACAAACGTGGTCCCGAAACACACATGCAGAAGAAACACACAAAAACACCCTACGACTTTTTCTTACAGACATACACAATGGTATCCAGCAAAACACACACACACACACACACATACACAATCACACGCACAACACAGCACTCACACTGGGTCCCCGGCATAGCCATCAACAGTTGGAACTGCCCTAACATACTCACAAACGTGGTCCCGACACACACATACACAAGAAACACACACAAACTCCCATTGACTTTTACTTACAGTCATGCACAATGGTTTCCGCAAACACACACACACACACACTATCACACTCACAACACAGCATTCACACTGGCACTTGAATCTGCCCTGACATACAAACAAACGTGGTCCCGACACACACATACACAAGAAACACACACAAACACCCATCAACATTTTGTTACAGGCAGACAGAGTGGGGTTTCCCCAAACACACACACACACACAAACACTGTCACACTAACAGCACACTACGCACACTGGGCCTCGGCAGAGCCATCAACACTTGGAACTGCCCTAACATACTCACAAACGTTCTCCCGACACACACATACACAAGAAACACACACAAACACCCATCGACTTTTTCTTACAGGCATACACAACGGTTTCCCGCGAACACACACACACACAGTCACACTTACAACACAGCACTCACAATGGGTATCCAGCAGAACCATCAACACTTGGAACTGCCCTAAAATATTGACAAATGTGGTCGCGACACACACATACACATGAAACTCACACAAACATCCATCGACTTATTCTTACAGGCATACACAATGTTTTCCCGCCAACACAAACACACACAGAAACACACACTGCCACACTCACAACACAGCATTCACACTGGCACTTGGAACTGCCACAACTACTCACATACGTGGTCCCGACACACACATACACAAGAAACACACACAAACACCCATCGACTTTTTCTTAGAAGCATACACTGTGGGTTTCCCCCAAACACACACACACACAGAGACACACACACACTATCACACTCACAACACAGCACTCTCACTGGGTCTCCAGCAGAGCCATCAACACTTGGAACTGCCCTAACATATTCACAAATGTGGTCCCGACACACACATACAGAAGAAACACACACAAACACCCATGGAATTTTTCTTATAGGCATACAGACTGGTTTCCTGCAAACACACACACAGACACGCACACACACTGTCACACTCACAACACACACTCACACTGGATATCCAGCAAACTCATGAACACTTGGAACTGCCCTCACACACTCAGAAATGTGGATCTGAAACACAATACGCAAGAACACACAAATACACCCATCGACTTTTTCATACAGGCATACACAATGGTTACCCGAAAACACACACACACACACACACCCACACTCTCACACTCACAACACAGCACTCACTCTGTACCTCGGCAGAGACATCAACACTTGGAACTGCCCTCACACTCTCACAAATGTGGATCTGAAACACAATACGCAAGAACACACAAATACACCCATCCACTTTTTCATACAGGCATACACAATGGTTACCGGAAAACACACACACACACACACACACTGTCACACTCGCAACACAGCACTCACACTGGGCCTCGGCAGAGCCATCAACACTTGGAACTGCCCTAACATACTCACAAACGTTTTCCCGACACACACATACACAAGAAACACACACAAACACCCATGGAATTTTTCTTACAGGCGTACACAGGGGGTTCTGAAACACACACAGACACACACACACTATCACACTCACAACACCGCACTCACACTGGGTCTCCAACACAGCCGTCAACACTTGGAACTGCTTTAACATAATCACAAACATGGTCCTGACACACACATATACAAATAACACACACAAACACCCATCGACTTTTTCTTGCAGGCATACACAATGGTTTCCTGCAAACACACACACACACACACACACACAAAAGTCACACTCACGACAGAGCACTCACATTGGATCTCCAGCAGAGCCATGAACACTTGGAATTATCTTAACATATTCACAAACGTGGTCCCGAAACACACATGCAGAAGAAACACACAAAAACACCCTACGACTTTTTCTTACAGACATACACAATGGTATCCAGCAAAACACACACACGCACACACACATACACTATCACACGCACAACACAGCACTCACACTGGGTCCCCGGCATAGAAATCAACAGTTGGAACTGCCCTAACATACTCACAAACGTGGTCCCAACACACACATACACAAGAAACACACACAAACTCCCATTGACTTTTACTTACAGTCATGAACAATGGTTTCCGCAAACACACACACACACACTATCACACTCACAACACAGCATTCACACTGGCACTTGAATCTGCCCTAACATACAAACAAACGTGGTCCCGACACACACATACACAAGAAACACACACAAACACCCATCGACTTTTTCTTAGAAGCATACACTGTCGGGTTCCCCCAAACACACACACACACAGAGACACACACACACTATCACACTCACAACACAGCACTCTCACTGGGTCTCCAGCAGAGCCATCAACACTTGGAACTGCCCTAACATATTCACAAATGTGGTCCCGACACACACATACAGAAGAAACACACACAAACACCCATGGAATTTTTCTTATAGGCATACAGACTGGTTTCCTGCAAACACACACACAGACACGCACACACACTGTCACACTCACAACACACACTCACACTGGATATCCAGCAAACTCGTGAACACTTGGAACTGCCCTCACACACTCAGAAATGTGGATCTGAAACACAATACGCAAGACCACACAAATACACCCATCGACTTTTTCATACAGGCATACACAATGGTTACCCGAAAACACACACACACACACACACACACTCTCACACTCACAACACAGCACTCACTCTGTACCTCGGCAGAGACATCAACACTTGGAACTGCCCTCACACACTCACAAATGTGGATCTGAAACACAATACGCAAGAACACACAAATACACCCATCGACTTTTTCATACAGGCATACACAATGGTTACCGGAAAACACACACACACACACACACACACTGTCACACTCGCAACACAGCACTCACACTGGGCCTCGGCAGAGCCATCAACACTTGGAACTGCCCTAACATACTCACAAACGTTTTCCCGACACACACATACGCAAGAAACACACACAAACACCCATGGAATTTTTCTTACAGGCGTACACAGGGGGTTCTGAAACACACACAGACACACACACACTATCACACTCACAACACCGCACTCACACTCGGTCTCCAACACAGCCGTCAACACTTGGAACTGCTTTAACATAATCACAAACATGGTCCTGACACACACATATACAAATAACACACACAAACACCCATCGACTTTTTCTTGCAGGCATACACAATGGTTTCCTGCAAACACACACACACACACACACACACACAAAAGTCACACACACGACAGAGCACTCACATTGGATCTCCAGCAGAGCCATGAACACTTGGAATTACCTTAACATATTCACAAACGTGGTCCCGAAACACACATGCAGAAGAAACACACAAAAACACCCTACGACTTTTTCTTACAGACATACACAATGGTATCCAGCAAAACACACACACACACACACATACACTATCACACGCACAACACAGCACTCACACTGGGTCCCCGGCATAGCCATCAACAGTTGGAACTGCCCTAACATACTCACAAACGTGGTCCCGACACACACATACACAAGAAACACACACAAACTCCCATTGACTTTTACTTACAGTCATGCACAATGGTTTCCGCAAACACACACACACACACACTATCACACTCACAACACAGCATTCACACTGGCACTTGAATCTGCCCTAACATACAAACAAACGTGGTCCCGACACACACATACACAAGAAACACACACAAACACCCATCAACATTTTGTTACAGGCAGACAGAGTGGGGTTTCCCCAAACACACACACACACACACACACACACTGTCACACTAACAGCACACTATGCACACTGGGCCTCGGCAGAGCCATCAACACTTGGAACTGCCCTAACATACTCACAAACGTTTTCCCGACACACACATACACAAGAAACACACACAAACACCCATCGACTTTTTCTTACAGGCATACACAACGGTTTCCCGCGAACACACACACACACAGTCACACTTACAACACAGCACTCACAATGGGTATCCAGCAGAACCATCAACACTTGGAACTGCCCTAAAATATTGACAAATGTGGTCGCGACACACACATACACATGAAACTCACACAAACATCCATCGCCTCATTCTTACAGGCATACACAATGTTTTCCCGCCAACACAAACACACACAGAAACACACACTGCCACACTCACAACACAGCATTCACACTGACACTTGGAACTGCCACAACATACTCACATACGTGGTCCCGACACACACATACACAAGAAACACACACAAACACCCATCGACTTTTTCTTAGAAGCATACACTGTGGGGTTCCCCCAAACACACACACACACAGAGACACACACACACTATCACACTCACAACACAGCACTCTCACTGGGTCTCCAGCAGAGCCATCAACACTTGGAACTGCCCTAACATATTCACAAATGTGGTCCCGACACACACATACAGAAGAAACACACACAAACACCCATGGAATTTTTCTTATAGGCATACAGACTGGTTTCCTGCAAACACACACACAGACACGCACACACACTGTCACACTCACAACACACACTCACACTGGATATCCAGCAAACTCGTGAACACTTGGAACTGCCCTCACACACTCAGAAATGTGGATCTGAAACACAATACGCAAGACCACACAAATACACCCATCGACTTTTTCATACAGGCATACACAATGGTTACCCGAAAACACACACACACACACACACACACTCTCACACTCACAACACAGCACTCACTCTGTACCTCGGCAGAGACATCAACACTTGGAACTGCCCTCACACACTCACAAATGTGGATCTGAAACACAATACGCAAGAACACACAAATACACCCATCGACTTTTTCATACAGGCATACACAATGGTTACCGGAAAACACACACACACACACACACACACACACTGTCACACTCACAACACAGCACTCACACTGGGCCTCGGCAGAGCCATCAACACTTGGAACTGCCCTAACATACTCACAAACGTTTTCCCGACACACACATACACAAGAAACACACACAAACACCCATGGAATTTTTCTTACAGGCGTACACAGAGGGTTCTGAAACACACACAGACACACACACACTATCACACTCACAACACCGCACTCACACTCGGTCTCCAACACAGCCGTCAACACTTGGAACTGCTTTAACATAATCACAAACATGGTCCTGACACACACATATACAAATAACACACACAAACACCCATCGACTTTTTCTTGCAGGCATACACAATGGTTTCCTGCAAACACACACACACACACACACACACACACACACAAAAGTCACACACACGACAGAGCACTCACATTGGATCTCCAGCAGAGCCATGAACACTTGGAATTACCTTAACATATTCACAAACGTGGTCCTGAAACACACATGCAGAAGAAACACACAAAAACACCCTACGACTTTTTCTTACAGACATACACAATGGTATCCAGCAAAACACACACACGCACACACACATACACTATCACACGCACAACACAGCACTCACACTGGGTCCCCGGCATAGCCATCAACAGTTGGAACTGCCCTAACATACTCACAAATGTGGTCCCGACACACACATACACAAGAAACACACACAAACTCCCATTGACTTTTACTTACAGTCATGCACAATGGTTTCCGCAAACACACACACACACACACTATCACACTCAGAACACAGCATTCACACTGGCACTTGAATCTGCCCTGACATACAAACAAAGGTGGTCCCGACACACACATACACAAGAAACACACACAAACACCCATCAACATTTTGTTACAGGCAGACAGAGTGGGGTTTCCCCAAACACACACACACACACACACACACTGTCACACTAACAGCACACTACGCACACTGGGCCTCGGCAGAGCCATCAACACTTGGAACTGCCCTAACATACTCACAAACGTTCTCCCGACACACACATACACAAGAAACACACACAAACACCCATCGACTTTTTCTTACAGGCATACACAACGGTTTCCCGCGAGCACACACACACACAGTCACACTTACAACACAGCACTCACAATGGGTATCCAGCAGAACCATCAACACTTGGAACTGCCCTAAAATATTGACAAATGTGGTCGCGACACACACATACACATGAAACTCACACAAACATCCATCGCCTTATTCTAACAGGCATACACAATGTTTTCCCGCCAACACAAACACACACAGAAACACACACTGCCACACTCACAACACAGCATTCACACTGGCACTTGGAACTGCCACAACATACTCACATACGTGGTCCCGACACACACATACACAAGAAACACACACAAACACCCATCGACTTTTTCTTAGAAGCATACACTGTGGGTTTCCCCCAAACACACACACACACAGAGACACACACACACTATCACACTCACAACACAGCACTCTCACTGGGTCTCCAGCAGAGCCATCAACACTTGGAACTGCCCTAACATATTCACAAATGTGGTCCCGACACACACATACAGAAGAAACACACACAAACACCCATGGAATTTTTCTTATAGGCATACAGACTGGTTTCCTGCAAACACACACACAGACACGCACACACACTGTCACACTCACAACACACACTCACACTGGATATCCAGCAAACTCGTGAACACTTGGAACTGCCCTCACACACTCACAAATGTGGATCTGAAACACAATACGCAAGAACACACAAATACACCCATCGACTTTTTCATACAGGCATACACAATGGTTACCCGAAAACACACACACACACACACACACACACTCTCACACTCACAACACAGCACTCACTCTGTACCTCGGCAGAGACATCAACACTTGGAACTGCCCTCACACACTCACAAATGTGGATCTGAAACACAATACGCAAGAACACACAAATACACCCATCGACTTTTTCATACAGGCATACACAATGGTTATCGGAAAACTAACACACACACACACACTGTCACACTCGCAACACAGCCTTCACACTGGGCCTCGGCAGAGCCATCAACACTTGGAACTGCCCTAACATACTGACAAACGTTTTCCCGACACACACATACACAAGAAACACACACAAACACCCATCGACTTTTTCTTACAGGCGTACACAGGGGGTTCTGAAACACACACAGACACACACACACTATCACACTCACAACCCAGCACTCACACTGGGTCTCCAACACAGCCGTCAACACTTGGAACTGCTTTAACATAATCACAAACATGGTCCTGACACACACATATACAAATAACACACACAAACACCCATCGACTTTTTCTTGCAGGCATACACAATGGTTTCCTGCAAACACACACACACACACACACACACACACACACAAAAGTCACACTCACGACAGAGCACTCACATTGGATCTCCAGCAGAGCCATGAACACTTGGAATTACCTTAACATATTCACAAACGTGGTCCCGAAACACACATGCAGAAGAAACACACAAAAACACCCTACGACTTTTTCTTACAGACATACACAATGGTATCCAGCAAAACACACACACACACACACATACACTATCACACGCACAACACAGCACTCACACTGGGTCCCCGGCATAGCCATCAACAGTTGGAACTGCCCTAACATACTCACAAACGTGGTCCCGACACACACATACACAAGAAACACACACAAACTCCCATTGACTTTTACTTACAGTCATGCACAATGGTTTCCGCAAACACACACACACACACACTATCACACTCACAACACAGCATTCACACTGGCACTTGAATCTGCCCTAACATACAAACAAACGTGGTCCCGACACACACATACACAAGAAACACACACAAACACCCATCAACATTTTGTTACAGGCAGACAGAGTGGGGTTTCCCCAAACACACACACACACACACACACACTGTCACACTAACAGCACAGTACGCACACTGGGCCTCGGCAGAGCCATCAACCCTTGGAACTGCCCTAACATACTCACAAACGTTTTCCCGACACACACATACACAAGAAACACACACAAACACCCATCGACTTTTTCTTACAGGCATACACAACGGTTTCCCGCGAACACACACACACAGAGTCACACTTACAACACAGCACTCACAATGGGTATCCAGCAGAACCATCAACACTTGGAACTGCCCTAAAATATTGACAAATGTGGTCGCGACACACAGATACACATGAAACTGACACACACATCCATCGACTTATTCTTACAGGCATACACAATGATTTCCCGCCAACACAAACACACACAGAAACACACACTGCCACACTCACAACACAGCATTCACACTGGCACTTGGAACTGCCACAACATACTCACATACGTGGTCCCGACACACACATACACAAGAAACACACACAAACACCCATCGACTTTTTCTTAGAAGCATACACTGTCGGGTTCCCCCAAACACACACACACACAGAGACACACACACACTATCACACTCACAACACAGCACTCTCACTGGGTCTCCAGCAGAGCCATCAACACTTGGAACTGCCCTAACATATTCACAAATGTGGTCCCGACACACACATTCAGAAGAAACACACACAAACACCCATGGAATTTTTCTTATAGGCATACAGACTGGTTTCCTGCAAACACACACACAGACACGCACACACACTGTCACACTCACAACACACACTCACACTGGATATCCAGCAAACTCGTGAACACTTGGAACTGCCCTCACACACTCAGAAATGTGGATCTGAAACACAATACGCAAGAACACACAAATACACCCATCGACTTTTTCATACAGGCATACACAATGGTTACCCGAAAACACACACACACACACACACACACACTCTCACACTCACAACACAGCACTCACTCTGTACCTCGGCAGAGACATCAACACTTGGAACTGCCCTCACACACTCACAAATGTGGATCTGAAACACAATACGCAAGAACACACAAATACACCCATCGACTATTTCATACAGGCATACACAATGGTTACCCGAAAACACACACACACACACACACACACACTGTCACACTCGCAACACAGCACTCACACTGGGCCTCGGCAGAGCCATCAACACTTGGAACTGCCCTAACATACTCACAAACGTTTTCCCGACACACACATACACAAGAAACACACACAAACACCCATGGAATTTTTCTTACAGGCGTACACAGGGGGTTCTGAAACACACACAGACACACACACACTATCACACTCACAACACCGCACTCACACTGGGTCTCCAACACAGCCGTCAACACTTGGAACTGCTTTAACATAATCACAAACATGGTCCTGACACACACATATACAAATAACACACACAAACACCCATCGACTTTTTCTTGCAGGCATACACAATGGTTTCCTGCAAACACACACACACACACACACACACACACAAAAGTCACACACACGACAGAGCACTCACATTGGATCTCCAGCAGAGCCATGAACACTTGGAATTACCTTAACATATTCACAAACGTGGTCCCGAAACACACATGCAGAAGAAACACACAAAAACACCCTACGACTTTTTCTTACAGACATACACAATGGTATCCAGCAAAACACACACACACACACACACACATACACTATCACACGCACAACACAGCACTCACACTGGGTCCCCGGCATAGCCATCAACAGTTGGAACTGCCCTAACATACTCACAAACGTGGTCCCGACACACACATACACAAGAAACACACACAAACTCCCATTGACTTTTACTTACAGTCATGCACAATGGTTTCCGCAAACACACACACACACACACACTATCACACTCACAACACAGCATTCACACTGGCACTTGAATCTGCCCTGACATACAAACAAACGTGGTCCCGACACACACATACACAAGAAACACACACAAACACCCATCAACATTTTGTTACAGGCAGACAGAGTGGGGTTTCCCCAAACACACACACACACACAAACACTGTCACACTAACAGCACACTACGCACACTGGGCCTCGGCAGAGCCATCAACACTTGGAACTGCCCTAACATACTCACAAACGTTCTCCCGACACACACATACACAAGAAACACACACAAACACCCATCGACTTTTTCTTACAGGCATACACAACGGTTTCCCGCGAACACACACACACACAGTCACACTTACAACACAGCACTCACAATGGGTATCCAGCAGAACCATCAACACTTGGAACTGCCCTAAAATATTGACAAATGTGGTCGCGACACACACATACACATGAAACTCACACAAACATCCATCGCCTCATTCTTACAGGCATACACAATGTTTTCCCGCCAACACAAACACACACAGAAACACACACTGCCACACTCACAACACAGCATTCACACTGGCACTTGGAACTGCCACAACATACTCACATACGTGGTCCCGACACACACATACACAAGAAACACACACAAACACCCATCGACTTTTTCTTAGAAGCATACACTGTGGGGTTCCCCCAAACACACACACACACAGAGACACACACACACTATCACACTCACAACACAGCACTCTCACTGGGTCTCCAGCAGAGCCATCAACACTTGGAACTGCCCTAACATATTCACAAATGTGGTCCCGACACACACATACAGAAGAAACACACACAAACACCCATGGAATTTTTCTTATAGGCATACAGACTGGTTTCCTGCAAACACACACACAGACACGCACACACACTGTCACACTCACAACACACACTCACACTGGATATCCAGCAAACTCGTGAACACTTGGAACTGCCCTCACACACTCACAAATGTGGATCTGAAACACAATACGCAAGAACACACAAATACACCCATCGACTTTTTCATACAGGCATACACAATGGTTACCCGAAAACACACACACACACACACACACACTCTCACACTCACAACACAGCACTCACTCTGTACCTCGGCAGAGACATCAACACTTGGAACTGCCCTCACACACTCACAAATGTGGATCTGAAACACAATACGCAAGAACACACAAATACACCCATCGACTTTTTCATACAGGCATACACAATGGTTACCCGAAAACACACACACACACACACACACACACTGTCACACTCGCAACACAGCCTTCACACTGGGCCTCGGCAGAGCCATCAACACTTGGAACTGCCCTAACATACTGACAAACGTTTTCCCGACACACACATACACAAGAAACACACACAAACACCCATCGACTTTTTCTTACAGGCGTACACAGGGGGTTCTGAAACACACACAGACACACACACACTATCACACTCACAACACAGCACTCACACTGGGTCTCCAACACAGCCGTCAACACTTGGAACTGCTTTAACATAATCACAAACATGGTCCTGACACACACATATACAAATAACACACACAAACACCCATCGACTTTTTCTTGCAGGCATACACAATGGTTTCCTGCAAACACACACACACACACACACACACACAAAAGTCACACTCACGACAGAGCACTCACATTGGATCTCCAGCAGAGCCATGAACACTTGGAATTACCTTAACATATTCACAAACGTGGTCCCGAAACACACATGCAGAAGAAACACACAAAAACACCCTACGACTTTTTCTTACAGACATACACAATGGTATCCAGCAAAACACACACACACACACACATACACTATCACACGCACAACACAGCACTCACACTGGGTCCCCGGCATAGCCATCAACAGTTGGAACTGCCCTAACATACTCACAAACGTGGTCCCGACACACACATACACAAGAAACACACACAAACTCCCATTGACTTTTACTTACAGTCATGCACAATGGTTTCCGCAAACACACACACACACACACTATCACACTCACAACACAGCATTCACACTGGCACTTGAATCTGCCCTGACATACAAACAAACGTGGTCCCGACACACACATACACAAGAAACACACACAAACACCCATCAACATTTTGTTACAGGCAGACAGAGTGGGGTTTCCCCAAACACACACACACACACACACACACACACTGTCACACTAACAGCACAGTACGCACACTGGGCCTCGGCAGAGCCATCAACACTTGGAACTGCCCTAACATACTCACAAACGTTTTCCCGACACACACATACACAAGAAACACACACAAACACCCATCGACTTTTTCTTACAGGCATACACAACGGTTTCCCGCGAACACACACACACACAGTCACACTTACAACACAGCACTCACAATGGGTATCCAGCAGAACCATCAACACTTGGAACTGCCCTAAAATATTGACAAATGTGGTCGCGACACACACATACACATGAAACTCACACAAACATCCATCGACTTATTCTTACAGGCATACACAATGTTTTCCCGCCAACACAAACACACACAGAAACACACACTGCCACACTCACAACACAGCATTCACACTGGCACTTGGAACTGCCACAACATACTCACATACGTGGTCCCGACACACACATACACAAGAAACACACACAAACACCCATCGACTTTTTCTTAGAAGCATACACTGTGGGGTTCCCCCAAACACACACACACACAGAGACACACACACACTATCACACTCACAACACAGCACTCTCACTGGGTCTCCAGCAGAGCCATCAACACTTGGAACTGCCCTAACATATTCACAAATGTGGTCCCGACACACACATACAGAAGAAACACACACAAACACCCATGGAATTTTTCTTATAGGCATACAGACTGGTTTCCTGCAAACACACACACAGACACGCACACACACTGTCACACTCACAACACACACTCACACTGGATATCCAGCAAACTCGTGAACACTTGGAACTGCCCTCACACACTCAGAAATGTGGATCTGAAACACAATACGCAAGAACACACAAATACACCCATCGACTTTTTCATACAGGCATACACAATGGTTACCCGAAAACACACACACACACACACACACTCTCACACTCACAACACAGCACTCACTCTGTACCTCGGCAGAGACATCAAGACTTGGAACTGCCCTCACACACTCACAAATGTGGATCTGAAACACAATACGCAAGAACACACAAATACACCCATCGACTTTTTCATACAGGCATACACAATGGTTACCCGAAAACACACACACACACACACACACACTGTCACACTCGCAACACAGCCTTCACACTGGGCCTCGGCAGAGCCATCAACACTTGGAACTGCCCTAACATACTGACAAACGTTTTCCCGACACACACATACACAAGAAACACACACAAACACCCATCGACTTTTTCTTACAGGCGTACACAGGGGGTTCTGAAACACACACAGACACACACACACTATCACACTCACAACACAGCACTCACACTGGGTCTCCAACACAGCCGTCAATACTTGGAACTGCTTTAACATAATCACAAACATGGTCCTGACACACAAATATACAAATAACACACACAAACACCCATCGACTTTTTCTTGCAGGCATACACAATGGTTTCCTGCAAACACACACACACACACACAAAAGTCACACTCACGACAGAGCACTCACATTGGATCTCCAGCATAGCCATGAACACTTGGAATTACCTTAACATATTCACAAACGTGGTCCCGAAACACACATGCAGAAGAAACACACAAAAACACCCTACGACTTTTTCTTACAGACATACACAATGGTATCCAGCAAAACACACACACACACACACATACACTATCACACGCACAACACAGCACTCACACTGGGTCCCCGGCATAGCCATCAACAGTTGGAACTGCCCTAACATACTCACAAACGTGGTCCCGACACACACATACACAAGAAACACACACAAACTCCCATTGACTTTTACTTACAGTCATGCACAATGGTTTCCGCAAACACACACACACACACACTATCACACTCACAACACAGCATTCACACTGGCACTTGAATCTGCCCTAACATACAAACAAACGTGGTCCCGACACACACATACACAAGAAACACACAGAAACACCCATCAACATTTTGTTACAGGCAGACAGAGTGGGGTTTCCCCAAACAAACACACACACACATACACTGTCACACTAACAGCACACTATGCACACTGGGCCTCGGCAGAGCCATCAACACTTGGAACTGCCCTAACATACTCACAAACGTTTTCCCGACACACACATACACAAGAAACACACACAAACACCCATCGACTTTTTCTTACAGGCATACACAACGGTTTCCCGCGAACACACACACACACAGTCACACTTACAACACAGCACTCACAATGGGTATCCAGCAGAACCATCAACACTTGGAACTGCCCTAAAATATTGACAAATGTGGTCGCGACACACACATACACATGAAACTCACACAAACATCCATCGACTTATTCTTACAAGCATACACAATGTTTTCCCGCCAACACAAACACACACAGAAACACACACTGCCACACTCACAACACAGCATTCACACTGGCACTTGGAACTGCCACAACATACTCACATACGTGGTCCCGACACACACATACACAAGAAACACACACAAACACCCATCGACTTTTTCTTAGAAGCATACACTGTGGGGTTCCCCCAAACACACACACACACAGAGACACACACACACTATCACACTCACAACACAGCACTCTCACTGGGTCTCCAGCAGAGCCATCAACACTTGGAACTGCCCTAACATATTCACAAATGTGGTCCCGACACACACATACAGAAGAAACACACACAAACACCCATGGAATTTTTCTTATAGGCATACAGACTGGTTTCCTGCAAACACACACACAGACACGCACACACACTGTCACACTCACAACACACACTCACACTGGATATCCAGCAAACTCGTGAACACTTGGAACTGCCCTCACACACTCAGAAATGTGGATCTGAAACACAATACGCAAGACCACACAAATACACCCATCGACTTTTTCATACAGGCATACACAATGGTTACCCGAAAACACACACACACACACACACACACTCTCACACTCACAACACAGCACTCACTCTGTACCTCGGCAGAGACATCAACACTTGGAACTGCCCTCACACACTCACAAATGTGGATCTGAAACACAATACGCAAGAACACACAAATACACCCATCGACTTTTTCATACAGGCATACACAATGGTTACCGGAAAACACACACACACACACACACACACACACTGTCACACTCACAACACAGCACTCACACTGGGCCTCGGCAGAGCCATCAACACTTGGAACTGCCCTAACATACTCACAAACGTTTTCCCGACACACACATACACAAGAAACACACACAAACACCCATGGAATTTTTCTTACAGGCGTACACAGAGGGTTCTGAAACACACACAGACACACACACACTATCACACTCACAACACCGCACTCACACTCGGTCTCCAACACAGCCGTCAACACTTGGAACTGCTTTAACATAATCACAAACATGGTCCTGACACACACATATACAAATAACACACACAAACACCCATCGACTTTTTCTTGCAGGCATACACAATGGTTTCCTGCAAACACACACACACACACACACACACACACACACAAAAGTCACACACACGACAGAGCACTCACATTGGATCTCCAGCAGAGCCATGAACACTTGGAATTACCTTAACATATTCACAAACGTGGTCCTGAAACACACATGCAGAAGAAACACACAAAAACACCCTACGACTTTTTCTTACAGACATACACAATGGTATCCAGCAAAACACACACACGCACACACACATACACTATCACACGCACAACACAGCACTCACACTGGGTCCCCGGCATAGCCATCAACAGTTGGAACTGCCCTAACATACTCACAAATGTGGTCCCGACACACACATACACAAGAAACACACACAAACTCCCATTGACTTTTACTTACAGTCATGCACAATGGTTTCCGCAAACACACACACACACACACTATCACACTCAGAACACAGCATTCACACTGGCACTTGAATCTGCCCTGACATACAAACAAAGGTGGTCCCGACACACACATACACAAGAAACACACACAAACACCCATCAACATTTTGTTACAGGCAGACAGAGTGGGGTTTCCCCAAACACACACACACACACACACACACTGTCACACTAACAGCACACTACGCACACTGGGCCTCGGCAGAGCCATCAACACTTGGAACTGCCCTAACATACTCACAAACGTTCTCCCGACACACACATACACAAGAAACACACACAAACACCCATCGACTTTTTCTTACAGGCATACACAACGGTTTCCCGCGAGCACACACACACACAGTCACACTTACAACACAGCACTCACAATGGGTATCCAGCAGAACCATCAACACTTGGAACTGCCCTAAAATATTGACAAATGTGGTCGCGACACACACATACACATGAAACTCACACAAACATCCATCGCCTTATTCTAACAGGCATACACAATGTTTTCCCGCCAACACAAACACACACAGAAACACACACTGCCACACTCACAACACAGCATTCACACTGGCACTTGGAACTGCCACAACATACTCACATACGTGGTCCCGACACACACATACACAAGAAACACACACAAACACCCATCGACTTTTTCTTAGAAGCATACACTGTGGGGTTCCCCCAAACACACACACACACAGAGACACACACACACTATCACACTCACAACACAGCACTCTCACTGGGTCTCCAGCAGAGCCATCAACACTTGGAACTGCCCTAACATATTCACAAATGTGGTCCCGACACACACATACAGAAGAAACACACACAAACACCCATGGAATTTTTCTTATAGGCATACAGACTGGTTTCCTGCAAACACACACACAGACACGCACACACACTGTCACACTCACAACACACACTCACACTGGATATCCAGCAAACTCGTGAACACTTGGAACTGCCCTCACACACTCACAAATGTGGATCTGAAACACAATACGCAAGAACACACAAATACACCCATCGACTTTTTCATACAGGCATACACAATGGTTACCCGAAAACACACACACACACACACACACACACTCTCACACTCACAACACAGCACTCACTCTGTACCTCGGCAGAGACATCAACACTTGGAACTGCCCTCACACACTCACAAATGTGGATCTGAAACACAATACGCAAGAACACACAAATACACCCATCGACTTTTTCATACAGGCATACACAATGGTTATCGGAAAACTAACACACACACACACACTGTCACACTCGCAACACAGCCTTCACACTGGGCCTCGGCAGAGCCATCAACACTTGGAACTGCCCTAACATACTGACAAACGTTTTCCCGACACACACATACACAAGAAACACACACAAACACCCATCGACTTTTTCTTACAGGCGTACACAGGGGGTTCTGAAACACACACAGACACACACACACTATCACACTCACAACCCAGCACTCACACTGGGTCTCCAACACAGCCGTCAACACTTGGAACTGCTTTAACATAATCACAAACATGGTCCTGACACACACATATACAAATAACACACACAAACACCCATCGACTTTTTCTTGCAGGCATACACAATGGTTTCCTGCAAACACACACACACACACACACACACACACACACAAAAGTCACACTCACGACAGAGCACTCACATTGGATCTCCAGCAGAGCCATGAACACTTGGAATTACCTTAACATATTCACAAACGTGGTCCCGAAACACACATGCAGAAGAAACACACAAAAACACCCTACGACTTTTTCTTACAGACATACACAATGGTATCCAGCAAAACACACACACACACACACATACACTATCACACGCACAACACAGCACTCACACTGGGTCCCCGGCATAGCCATCAACAGTTGGAACTGCCCTAACATACTCACAAACGTGGTCCCGACACACACATACACAAGAAACACACACAAACTCCCATTGACTTTTACTTACAGTCATGCACAATGGTTTCCGCAAACACACACACACACACACTATCACACTCACAACACAGCATTCACACTGGCACTTGAATCTGCCCTAACATACAAACAAACGTGGTCCCGACCCACACATACACAAGAAACACACACAAACACCCATCAACATTTTGTTACAGGCAGACAGAGTGGGGTTTCCCCAAACACACACACACACACACACACACTGTCACACTAACAGCACAGTACGCACACTGGGCCTCGGCAGAGCCATCAACCCTTGGAACTGCCCTAACATACTCACAAACGTTTTCCCGACACACACATACACAAGAAACACACACAAACACCCATCGACTTTTTCTTACAGGCATACACAACGGTTTCCCGCGAACACACACACACAGAGTCACACTTACAACACAGCACTCACAATGGGTATCCAGCAGAACCATCAACACTTGGAACTGCCCTAAAATATTGACAAATGTGGTCGCGACACACAGATACACATGAAACTGACACACACATCCATCGACTTATTCTTACAGGCATACACAATGTTTTCCCGCCAACACAAACACACACAGAAACACACACTGCCACACTCACAACACAGCATTCACACTGGCACTTGGAACTGCCACAACATACTCACATACGTGGTCCCGACACACACATACACAAGAAACACACACAAACACCCATCGACTTTTTCTTAGAAGCATACACTGTGGGGTTCCCCCAAGCACACACACACACAGAGACACACACACACTATCACACTCACAACACAGCACTCTCACTGGGTCTCCAGCAGAGCCATCAACACTTGGAACTGCCCTAACATATTCACAAATGTGGTCCCGACACACACATTCAGAAGAAACACACACAAACACCCATGGAATTTTTCTTATAGGCATACAGACTGGTTTCCTGCAAACACACACACAGACACGCACACACACTGTCACACTCACAACACACACTCACACTGGATATCCAGCAAACTCGTGAACACTTGGAACTGCCCTCACACACTCAGAAATGTGGATCTGAAACACAATACGCAAGAACACACAAATACACCCATCGACTTTTTCATACAGGCATACACAATGGTTACCCGAAAACACACACACACACACACACACACACTCTCACACTCACAACACAGCACTCACTCTGTACCTCGGCAGAGACATCAACACTTGGAACTGCCCTCACACACTCACAAATGTGGATCTGAAACACAATACGCAAGAACACACAAATACACCCATCGACTATTTCATACAGGCATACACAATGGTTACCCGAAAACACACACACACACACACACACACACACTGTCACACTCGCAACACAGCACTCACACTGGGCCTCGGCAGAGCCATCAACACTTGGAACTGCCCTAACATACTCACAAACGTTTTCCCGACACACACATACACAAGAAACACACACAAACACCCATGGAATTTTTCTTACAGGCGTACACAGGGGGTTCTGAAACACACACAGACACACACACACTATCACACTCACAACACCGCACTCACACTCGCTCTCCAACACAGCCGTCAACACTTGGAACTGCTTTAACATAATCACAAACATGGTCCTGACACACACATATACAAATAACACACACAAACACCCATCGACTTTTTCTTGCAGGCATACACAATGGTTTCCTGCAAACACACACACACACACACACACACACACAAAAGTCACACACACGACAGAGCACTCACATTGGATCTCCAGCAGAGCCATGAACACTTGGAATTACCTTAACATATTCACAAACGTGGTCCCGAAACACACATGCAGAAGAAACACACAAAAACACCCTACGACTTTTTCTTACAGACATACACAATGGTATCCAGCAAAACACACACACACACACACACACATACACTATCACACGCACAACACAGCACTCACACTGGGTCCCCGGCATAGCCATCAACAGTTGGAACTGCCCTAACATACTCACAAACGTGGTCCCGACACACACATACACAAGAAACACACACAAACTCCCATTGACTTTTACTTACAGTCATGCACAATGGTTTCCGCAAACACACACACACACACACACTATCACACTCACAACACAGCATTCACACTGGCACTTGAATCTGCCCTGACATACAAACAAACGTGGTCCCGACACACACATACACAAGAAACACACACAAACACCCATCAACTTTTTGTTACAGGCAGACAGAGTGGGGTTTCCCCAAACACACACACACACACAAACACTGTCACACTAACAGCACACTACGCACACTGGGCCTCGGCAGAGCCATCAACACTTGGAACTGCCCTAACATACTCACAAACGTTCTCCCGACACACACATACACAAGAAACACACACAAACACCCATCGACTTTTTCTTACAGGCATACACAACGGTTTCCCGCGAACACACACACACACAGTCACACTTACAACACAGCACTCACAATGGGTATCCAGCAGAACCATCAACACTTGGAACTGCCCTAAAATATTGACAAATGTGGTCGCGACACACACATACACATGAAACTCACACAAACATCCATCGCCTCATTCTTACAGGCATACACAATGTTTTCCCGCCAACACAAACACACACAGAAACACACACTGCCACACTCACAACACAGCATTCACACTGGCACTTGGAACTGCCACAACATACTCACATACGTGGTCCCGACACACACATACACAAGAAACACACACAAACACCCATCGACTTTTTCTTAGAAGCATACACTGTGGGGTTCCCCCAAACACACACACACACAGAGACACACACACACTATCACACTCACAACACAGCACTCTCACTGGGTCTCCAGCAGAGCCATCAACACTTGGAACTGCCCTAACATATTCACAAATGTGGTCCCGACACACACATACAGAAGAAACACACACAAACACCCATGGAATTTTTCTTATAGGCATACAGACTGGTTTCCTGCAAACACACACACAGACACGCACACACACTGTCACACTCACAACACACACTCACACTGGATATCCAGCAAACTCGTGAACACTTGGAACTGCCCTCACACACTCACAAATGTGGATCTGAAACACAATACGCAAGAACACACAAATACACCCATCGACTTTTTCATACAGGCATACACAATGGTTACCCGAAAACACACACACACACACACACACACTCTCACACTCACAACACAGCACTCACTCTGTACCTCGGCAGAGACATCAACACTTGGAACTGCCCTCACACACTCACAAATGTGGATCTGAAACACAATACGCAAGAACACACAAATACACCCATCGACTTTTTCATACAGGCATACACAATGGTTACCCGAAAACACACACACACACACACACACACACTGTCACACTCGCAACACAGCCTTCACACTGGGCCTCGGCAGAGCCATCAACACTTGGAACTGCCCTAACATACTGACAAACGTTTTCCCGACACACACATACACAAGAAACACACACAAACACCCATCGACTTTTTCTTACAGGCGTACACAGGGGGTTCTGAAACACACACAGACACACACACACTATCACACTCACAACACAGCACTCACACTGGGTCTCCAACACAGCCGTCAACACTTGGAACTGCTTTAACATAATCACAAACATGGTCCTGACACACACATATACAAATAACACACACAAACACCCATCGACTTTTTCTTGCAGGCATACACAATGGTTTCCTGCAAACACACACACACACACACACACACACAAAAGTCACACTCACGACAGAGCACTCACATTGGATCTCCAGCAGAGCCATGAACACTTGGAATTACCTTAACATATTCACAAACGTGGTCCCGAAACACACATGCAGAAGAAACACACAAAAACACCCTACGACTTTTTCTTACAGACATACACAATGGTATCCAGCAAAACACACACACACACACACATACACTATCACACGCACAACACAGCACTCACACTGGGTCCCCGGCATAGCCATCAACAGTTGGAACTGCCCTAACATACTCACAAACGTGGTCCCGACACACACATACACAAGAAACACACACAAACTCCCATTGACTTTTACTTACAGTCATGCACAATGGTTTCCGCAAACACACACACACACACACTATCACACTCACAACACAGCATTCACACTGGCACTTGAATCTGCCCTGACATACAAACAAACGTGGTCCCGACACACACATACACAAGAAACACACACAAACACCCATCAACATTTTGTTACAGGCAGACAGAGTGGGGTTTCCCCAAACACACACACACACACACACACACACACTGTCACACTAACAGCACAGTACGCACACTGGGCCTCGGCAGAGCCATCAACACTTGGAACTGCCCTAACATACTCACAAACGTTTTCCCGACACACACATACACAAGAAACACACACAAACACCCATCGACTTTTTCTTACAGGCATACACAACGGTTTCCCGCGAACACACACACACACAGTCACACTTACAACACAGCACTCACAATGGGTATCCAGCAGAACCATCAACACTTGGAACTGCCCTAAAATATTGACAAATGTGGTCGCGACACACACATACACATGAAACTCACACAAACATCCATCGACTTATTCTTACAGGCATACACAATGTTTTCCCGCCAACACAAACACACACAGAAACACACACTGCCACACTCACAACACAGCATTCACACTGGCACTTGGAACTGCCACAACATACTCACATACGTGGTCCCGACACACACATACACAAGAAACACACACAAACACCCATCGACTTTTTCTTAGAAGCATACACTGTGGGGTTCCCCCAAACACACACACACACAGAGACACACACACACTATCACACTCACAACACAGCACTCTCACTGGGTCTCCAGCAGAGCCATCAACACTTGGAACTGCCCTAACATATTCACAAATGTGGTCCCGACACACACATACAGAAGAAACACACACAAACACCCATGGAATTTTTCTTATAGGCATACAGACTGGTTTCCTGCAAACACACACACAGACACGCACACACACTGTCACACTCACAACACACACTCACACTGGATATCCAGCAAACTCGTGAACACTTGGAACTGCCCTCACACACTCAGAAATGTGGATCTGAAACACAATACGCAAGAACACACAAATACACCCATCGACTTTTTCATACAGGCATACACAATGGTTACCCGAAAACACACACACACACACACACACTCTCACACTCACAACACAGCACTCACTCTGTACCTCGGCAGAGACATCAAGACTTGGAACTGCCCTCACACACTCACAAATGTGGATCTGAAACACAATACGCAAGAACACACAAATACACCCATCGACTTTTTCATACAGGCATACACAATGGTTACCCGAAAACACACACACACACACACACACACTGTCACACTCGCAACACAGCCTTCACACTGGGCCTCGGCAGAGCCATCAACACTTGGAACTGCCCTAACATACTGACAAACGTTTTCCCGACACACACATACACAAGAAACACACACAAACACCCATCGACTTTTTCTTACAGGCGTACACAGGGGGTTCTGAAACACACACAGACACACACACACTATCACACTCACAACACAGCACTCACACTGGGTCTCCAACACAGCCGTCAATACTTGGAACTGCTTTAACATAATCACAAACATGGTCCTGACACACAAATATACAAATAACACACACAAACACCCATCGACTTTTTCTTGCAGGCATACACAATGGTTTCCTGCAAACACACACACACACACACAAAAGTCACACTCACGACAGAGCACTCACATTGGATCTCCAGCATAGCCATGAACACTTGGAATTACCTTAACATATTCACAAACGTGGTCCCGAAACACACATGCAGAAGAAACACACAAAAACACCCTACGACTTTTTCTTACAGACATACACAATGGTATCCAGCAAAACACACACACACACACACATACACTATCACACGCACAACACAGCACTCACACTGGGTCCCCGGCATAGCCATCAACAGTTGGAACTGCCCTAACATACTCACAAACGTGGTCCCGACACACACATACACAAGAAACACACACAAACTCCCATTGACTTTTACTTACAGTCATGCACAATGGTTTCCGCAAACACACACACACACACACTATCACACTCACAACACAGCATTCACACTGGCACTTGAATCTGCCCTGACATACAAACAAACGTGGTCCCGACACACACATACACAAGAAACACACAGAAACACCCATCAACATTTTGTTACAGGCAGACAGAGTGGGGTTTCCCCAAACAAACACACACACACATACACTGTCACACTAACAGCACACTATGCACACTGGGCCTCGGCAGAGCCATCAACACTTGGAACTGCCCTAACATACTCACAAACGTTTTCCCGACACACACATACACAAGAAACACACACAAACACCCATCGACTTTTTCTTACAGGCATACACAACGGTTTCCCGCGAACACACACACACACAGTCACACTTACAACACAGCACTCACAATGGGTATCCAGCAGAACCATCAACACTTGGAACTGCCCTAAAATATTGACAAATGTGGTCGCGACACACACATACACATGAAACTCACACAAACATCCATCGACTTATTCTTACAAGCATACACAATGTTTTCCCGCCAACACAAACACACACAGAAACACACACTGCCACACTCACAACACAGCATTCACACTGGCACTTGGAACTGCCACAACATACTCACATACGTGGTCCCGACACACACATACACAAGAAACACACACAAACACCCATCGACTTTTTCTTAGAAGCATACACTGTGGGGTTCCCCCAAACACACACACACACAGAGACACACACACACTATCACACTCACAACACAGCACTCTCACTGGGTCTCCACCAGAGCCATCAACACTTGGAACTGCCCTAACATATTCACAAATGTGGTCCCGACACACACATACAGAAGAAACACACACAAACACCCATGGAATTTTTCTTATAGGCATACAGACTGGTTTCCTGCAAACACACACACAGACACGCACACACACTGTCACACTCACAACACACACTCACACTGGATATCCAGCAAACTCATGAACACTTGGAACTGCCGTCACACACTCACAAATGTGGATCTGAAACACAATACGCAAGAACACACAAATACACCCATCGACTTTTTCATACAGGCATACACAATGGTTACCCGAAAACACACACACACACACACACACCCACTCTCACACTCACAACACAGCACTCACTCTGTACCTCGGCAGAGACATCAACACTTGGAACTGCCCTCACACACTCACAAATGTGGATCTGAAACACAATACGCAAGAACACACAAATACACCCATCCACTTTTTCATACAGGCATACACAATGGTTACCGGAAAACACACACACACACACACACACACACACTGTCACACTCGCAACACAGCACTCACACTGGGCCTCGGCAGAGCCATCAACACTTGGAACTGCCCTAACATACTCACAAACGTTTTCCCGACACACACATACACAAGAAACACACACAAACACCCATGGAATTTTTCTTACAGGCGTACACAGGGGGTTCTGAAACACACACAGACACACACACACTATCACACTCACAACACCGCACTCACACTGGGTCTCCAACACAGCCGTCAACACTTGGAACTGCTTTAACATAATCACAAACATGGTCCTGACACACACATATACAAATAACACACACAAACACCCATCGACTTTTCCTTGCAGGCATACACAATGGTTTCCTGCAAACACACACACACACACACACACACAAAAGTCACACTCACGACAGAGCACTCACATTGGATCTCCAGCAGAGCCATGAACACTTGGAATTACCTTAACATATTCACAAACGTGGTCCCGAAACACACATGCAGAAGAAACACACAAAAACACCCTACGACTTTTTCTTACAGACATACACAATGGTATCCAGCAAAACACACACACACACACATATACACTATCACACGCACAACACAGCACTCACACTGGGTCCCCGGCATAGCCATCAACAGTTGGAACTGCCCTAACATACTCACAAACGTGGTCCCGACACACACATACACAAGAAACACACACAAACTCCCATTGACTTTTACTTACAGTCATGCACAATGGTTTCCGCAAACACACACACACACACACTATCACACTCACAACACAGCATTCACACTGGCACTTGAATCTGCCCTAACATACAAACAAACGTGGTCCCGACACACACATACACAAGAAACACACACAAACACCCATCAACATTTTGTTACAGGCAGACAGAGTGGGGTTTCCCCAAACACACACACACAAACACACACACACTGTCACACTAACAGCACAGTACGCACACTGGGCCTCGGCAGAGCCATCAACCCTTGGAACTGCCCTAACATACTCACAAACGTTTTCCCGACACACACATACACAAGAAACACACACAAACACCCATCGACTTTTTCTTACAGGCATACACAACGGTTTCCCGCGAACACACACACACACAGTCACACTTACAACACAGCACTCACAATGGGTATCCAGCAGAACCATCAACACTTGGAACTGCCCTAAAATATTGACAAATGTGGTCGCGACACACACATACACATGAAACTCACACAAACATCCATCGCCTTATTCTTACAGGCATACACAATGTTTTCCCGCCAACACAAACACACACAGAAACACACACTGCCACACTCACAACACAGCATTCACACTGGCACTTGGAACTGCCACAACATACTCACATACGTGGTCCCGACACACACATACACAAGAAACACACACAAACACCCATCGACTTTTTCTTAGAAGCATACACTATGGGGTTCCCCCAAACACACACACACACACAGAGACACACACACACTATCACACTCACAACACAGCACTCTCACTGGGTCTCCAGCAGAGCCATCAACACTTGGAACTGCCCTAACATATTCACAAATGTGGTCCCGACACACACATACAGAAGAAACACACACAAACACCCATGGAATTTTTCTTATAGGCATACAGACTGATTTCCTGCAAACACACACACAGACACGCACACACACTGTCACACTCACAACACACACTCACACTGGATATCCAGCAAACTCGTGAACACTTGGAACTGCCCTCACACACTCAGAAATGTGGATCTGAAACACAATACGCAAGAACACACAAATACACCCATCGACTTTTTCATACAGGCATACACAATGGTTACCCGAAAACACACACACACACACACACACACACTCTCACACTCACAACACAGCACTCACTCTGTACCTCGGCAGAGACATCAACACTTGGAACTGCCCTCACACACTCACAAATGTGGATCTGAAACACAATACGCAAGAACACACAAATACACCCATCGACTTTTTCATACAGGCATACACAATGGTTACCCGAAAACACACACACACACACACACACACTGTCACACTCGCAACACAGCACTCACACTGGGCCTCGGCAGAGCCATCAACACTTGGAACTGCCCTAACATACTCACAAACGTTTTCCCGACACACACATACACAAGAAACACACACAAACACCCATGGAATTTTTCTTACAGGCGTACACAGGGGGTTCTGAAACACACACAGACACACACACACTATCACACTCACAACACCGCACTCACACTCGGTCTCCAACACAGCCGTCAACACTTGGAACTGCTTTAACATAATCACAAACATGGTCCTGACACACACATATACAAATAACACACACAAACACCCATCGACTTTTTCTTGCAGGCATACACAATGGTTTCCTGCAAACACACACACACACACACACACACACAAAAGTCACACACACGACAGAGCACTCACATTGGATCTCCAGCAGAGCCATGAACACTTGGAATTACCTTAACATATTCACAAACGTGGTCCCGAAACACACATGCAGAAGAAACACACAAAAACACCCTACGACTTTTTCTTACAGACATACACAATGGTATCCAGCAAAACACACACACACACACACATACACTATCACACGCACAACACAGCACTCACACTGGGTCCCCGGCATAGCCATCAACAGTTGGAACTGCCCTAACATACTCACAAACGTGGTCCCGACACACACATACACAAGAAACACACACAAACTCCCATTGACTTTTACTTACAGTCATGCACAATGGTTTCCGCAAACACACACACACACACACTATCACACTCACAACACAGCATTCACACTGGCACTTGAATCTGCCCTAACATACAAACAAACGTGGTCCCGACACACACATACACAAGAAACACACACAAACACCCATCAACATTTTGTTACAGGCAGACAGAGTGGGGTTTCCCCAAACACACACACACAAACACACACACACTGTCACACTAACAGCACAGTACGCACACGGGCCTCGGCAGAGCCATCAACCCTTGGAACTGCCCTAACATACTCACAAACGTTTTCCCGACACACACATACACAAGAAACACACACAAACACCCATCGACTTTTTCTTACAGGCATACACAACGGTTTCCCGCGAACACACACACACACAGTCACACTTACAACACAGCACTCACAATGGGTATCCAGCAGAACCATCAACACTTGGAAGTGCCCTAAAATATTGACAAATGTGGTCGCGACACACACATACACATGAAACTCACACAAACATCCATCGCCTTATTCTTACAGGCATACACAATGTTTTCCCGCCAACACAAACACACACAGAAACACACACTGCCACACTCACAACACAGCATTCACACTGGCACTTGGAACTGCCACAACATACTCACATACGTGGTCCCGACACACACATACACAAGAAACACACACAAACACCCATCGACTTTTTCTTAGAAGCATACACTGTGGGGTTCCCCCAAACACACACACACACACAGAGACACACACACACTATCACACTCACAACACAGCACTCTCACTGGGTCTCCAGCAGAGCCATCAACACTTGGAACTGCCCTAACATATTCACAAATGTGGTCCCGACACACACATACAGAAGAAACACACACAAACACCCATGGAATTTTTCTTATAGGCATACAGACTGGTTTCCTGCAAACACACACACACAGACACGCACACACACTGTCACACTCACAACACACACTCACACTGGATATCCAGCAAACTCGTGAACACTTGGAACTGCCCTCACACACTCAGAAATGTGGATCTGAAACACAATACGCAAGAACACACAAATACACCCATCGACTTTTTCATACAGGCATACACAATGGTTACCCGAAAACACACACACACACACACACACACTCTCACACTCACAACACAGCACTCACTCTGTACCTCGGCAGAGACATCAACACTTGGAACTGCCCTCACACACTCACAAATGTGGATCTGAAACACAATACGCAAGAACACACAAATACACCCATCGACTTTTTCATACAGGCATACACAATGGTTACCCGAAAACACACACACACACACACACACTGTCACACTCGCAACACAGCACTCACACTGGGCCTCGGCAGAGCCATCAACACTTGGAACTGCCCTAACATACTCACAAACGTTTTCCCGACACACACATACACAAGAAACACACACAAACACCCATGGAATTTTTCTTACAGGCGTACACAGGGGGTTCTGAAACACACACAGACACACACACACTATCACACTCACAACACCGCACTCACACTCGGTCTCCAACACAGCCGTCAACACTTGGAACTGCTTTAACATAATCACAAACATGGTCCTGACACACACATATACAAATAACACACACAAACACCCATCGACTTTTTCTTGCAGGCATTCACAATGGTTTCCTGCAAACACACACACACACACACACACAAAAGTCACACACACGACAGAGCACTCACATTGGATCTCCAGCAGAGCCATGAACACTTGGAATTACCTTAACATATTCACAAACGTGGTCCCGAAACACACATGCAGAAGAAACACACAAAAACACCCTACGACTTTTTCTTACAGACATACACAATGGTATCCAGCAAAACACACACACACACACACACACATACACTATCACACGCACAACACAGCACTCACACTGGGTCCCCGGCATAGCCATCAACAGTTGGAACTGCCCTAACATACTCACAAACGTGGTCCCGACACACACATACACAAGAAACACACACAAACTCCCATTGACTTTTACTTACAGTCATGCACAATGGTTTCCGCAAACACACACACACACACACTATCACACTCACAACACAGCATTCACACTGGCACTTGAATCTGCCCTGACATACAAACAAACGTGGTCCCGACACACACATACACAAGAAACACACACAAACACCCATCAACTTTTTGTTACAGGCAGACAGAGTGGGGTTTCCCCAAACACACACACACACACAAACACTGTCACACTAACAGCACACTACGCACACTGGGCCTTGGCAGAGCCATCAACACTTGGAACTGCCCTAACATACTCACAAACGTTCTCCCGACACACACATACACAAGAAACACACACAAACACCCATCGACTTTTTCTTACAGGCATACACAACGGTTTCCCGCGAACACACACACACACAGTCACACTTACAACACAGCACTCACAATGGGTATCCAGCAGAACCATCAACACTTGGAACTGCCCTAAAATATTGACAAATGTGGTCGCGACACACACATACACATGAAACTCACACAAACATCCATCGCCTCATTCTTACAGGCATACACAATGTTTTCCCGCCAACACAAACACACACAGAAACACACACTGCCACACTCACAACACAGCATTCACACTGGCACTTGGAACTGCCACAACATACTCACATACGTGGTCCCGACACACACATACACAAGAAACACACACAAACACCCATCGACTTTTTCTTAGAAGCATACACTGTGGGGTTCCCCCAAACACACACACACACAGAGACACACACACACTATCACACTCACAACACAGCACTCTCACTGGGTCTCCAGCAGAGCCATCAACACTTGGAACTGCCCTAACATATTCACAAATGTGGTCCCGACACACACATACAGAAGAAACACACACAAACACCCATGGAATTTTTCTTATAGGCATACAGACTGGTTTCCTGCAAACACACACACAGACACGCACACACACTGTCACACTCACAACACACACTCACACTGGATATCCAGCAAACTCGTGAACACTTGGAACTGCCCTCACACACTCAGAAATGTGGATCTGAAACACAATACGCAAGAACACACAAATACACCCATCGACTTTTTCATACAGGCATACACAATGGTTACCCGAAAACACACACACACACACACACACTCTCACACTCACAACACAGCACTCACTCTGTACCTCGGCAGAGACATCAACACTTGGAACTGCCCTCACACACTCACAAATGTGGATCTGAAACACAATACGCAAGAACACACAAATACACCCATCGACTTTTTCATACAGGCATACACAATGGTTACCGGAAAACACACACACACACACACACACACTGTCACACTCGCAACACAGCCTTCACACTGGGCCTCGGCAGAGCCATCAACACTTGGAACTGCCCTAACATACTGACAAACGTTTTCCCGACACACACATACACAAGAAACACACACAAACACCCATCGACTTTTTCTTACAGGCGTACACAGGGGGTTCTGAAACACACACAGACACACACACACTATCACACTCACAACACAGCACTCACACTGGGTCTCCAACACAGCCGTCAACACTTGGAACTGCTTTAACATAATCACAAACATGGTCCTGACACACACATATACAAATAACACACACAAACACCCATCGACTTTTTCTTGCAGGCATACACAATGGTTTCCTGCAAACACACACACAAACACACACACATACACACACAAAAGTCACACTCACGACAGAGCACTCACATTGGATCTCCAGCAGAGCCATGAACACTTGGAATTACCTTAACATATTCACAAACGTGGTCCCGAAACACACATGCAGAAGAAACACACAAAAACACCCTACGACTTTTTCTTACAGACATACACAATGGTATCCAGCAAAACACACACACACACACACATACACTATCACACGCACAACACAGCACTCACACTGGGTCCCCGGCATAGCCATCAACAGTTGGAACTGCCCTAACATACTCACAAACGTGGTCCCGACACACACATACACAAGAAACACACACAAACTCCCATTGACTTTTACTTACAGTCATGCACAATGGTTTCCGCAAACACACACACACACACACTATCACACTCACAACACAGCATTCACACTGGCACTTGAATCTGCCCTGACATACAAACAAACGTGGTCCCGACACACACATACACAAGAAACACACACAAACACCCATCAACATTTTGTTACAGGCAGACAGAGTGGGGTTTCCCCAAACACACACACACACACACACACACACACACTGTCACACTAACAGCACAGTACGCACACTGGGCCTCGGCAGAGCCATCAACACTTGGAACTGCCCTAACATACTCACAAACATTTTCCCGACACACACATACACAAGAAACACACACAAACACCCATCGACTTTTTCTTACAGGCATACACAACGGTTTCCCGCGAACACACACACACACAGTCACACTTACAACACAGCACTCACAATGGGTATCCAGCAGAACCATCAACACTTGGAACTGCCCTAAAATATTGACAAATGTGGTCGCGACACACACATACACATGAAACTCACACAAACATCCATCGACTTATTCTTACAGGCATACACAATGTTTTCCCGCCAACACAAACACACACAGAAACACACACTGCCACACTCACAACACAGCATTCACACTGGCACTTGGAACTGCCACAACATACTCACATACGTGGTCCCGACACACACATACACAAGAAACACACACAAACACCCATCGACTTTTTCTTAGAAGCATACACTGTGGGGTTCCCCCAAACACACACACACACAGAGACACACACACACTATCACACTCACAACACAGCACTCTCACTGGGTCTCCAGCAGAGCCATCAACACTTGGAACTGCCCTAACATATTCACAAATGTGGTCCCGACACACACATACAGAAGAAACACACACAAACACCCATGGAATTTTTCTTATAGGCATACAGACTGGTTTCCTGCAAACACACACACAGACACGCACACACACTGTCACACTCACAACACACACTCACACTGGATATCCAGCAAACTCGTGAACACTTGGAACTGCCCTCACACACTCAGAAATGTGGATCTGAAACACAATACGCAAGAACACACAAATACACCCATCGACTTTTTCATACAGGCATACACAATGGTTACCCGAAAACACACACACACACACACACACACTCTCACACTCACAACACAGCACTCACTCTGTACCTCGGCAGAGACATCAACACTTGGAACTGCCCTCACACACTCACAAATGTGGATCTGAAACACAATACGCAAGAACACACAAATACACCCATCGACTTTTTCATACAGGCATACACAATGGTTACCCGAAAACACACACACACACACACACACTGTCACACTCGCAACACAGCACTCACACTGGGCCTCGGCAGAGCCATCAACACTTGGAACTGCCCTAACATACTCACAAACGTTTTCCCGACACACACATACACAAGAAACACACACAAACACCCATGGAATTTTTCTTACAGGCGTACACAGGGGGTTCTGAAACACACACAGACACACACACACTATCACACTCACAACACCGCACTCACACTCGGTCTCCAACACAGCCGTCAACACTTGGAACTGCTTTAACATAATCACAAACATGGTCCTGACACACACATATACAAATAACACACACAAACACCCATCGACTTTTTCTTGCAGGCATTCACAATGGTTTCCTGCAAACACACACACACACACACACACAAAAGTCACACACACGACAGAGCACTCACATTGGATCTCCAGCAGAGCCATGAACACTTGGAATTACCTTAACATATTCACAAACGTGGTCCCGAAACACACATGCAGAAGAAACACACAAAAACACCCTACGACTTTTTCTTACAGACATACACAATGGTATCCAGCAAAACACACACACACACACACACACATACACTATCACACGCACAACACAGCACTCACACTGGGTCCCCGGCATAGCCATCAACAGTTGGAACTGCCCTAACATACTCACAAACGTGGTCCCGACACACACATACACAAGAAACACACACAAACTCCCATTGACTTTTACTTACAGTCATGCACAATGGTTTCCGCAAACACACACACACACACACTATCACACTCACAACACAGCATTCACACTGGCACTTGAATCTGCCCTGACATACAAACAAACGTGGTCCCGACACACACATACACAAGAAACACACACAAACACCCATCAACTTTTTGTTACAGGCAGACAGAGTGGGGTTTCCCCAAACACACACACACACACAAACACTGTCACACTAACAGCACACTACGCACACTGGGCCTTGGCAGAGCCATCAACACTTGGAACTGCCCTAACATACTCACAAACGTTCTCCCGACACACACATACACAAGAAACACACACAAACACCCATCGACTTTTTCTTACAGGCATACACAACGGTTTCCCGCGAACACACACACACACAGTCACACTTACAACACAGCACTCACAATGGGTATCCAGCAGAACCATCAACACTTGGAACTGCCCTAAAATATTGACAAATGTGGTCGCGACACACACATACACATGAAACTCACACAAACATCCATCGCCTCATTCTTACAGGCATACACAATGTTTTCCCGCCAACACAAACACACACAGAAACACACACTGCCACACTCACAACACAGCATTCACACTGGCACTTGGAACTGCCACAACATACTCACATACGTGGTCCCGACACACACATACACAAGAAACACACACAAACACCCATCGACTTTTTCTTAGAAGCATACACTGTGGGGTTCCCCCAAACACACACACACACAGAGACACACACACACTATCACACTCACAACACAGCACTCTCACTGGGTCTCCAGCAGAGCCATCAACACTTGGAACTGCCCTAACATATTCACAAATGTGGTCCCGACACACACATACAGAAGAAACACACACAAACACCCATGGAATTTTTCTTATAGGCATACAGACTGGTTTCCTGCAAACACACACACAGACACGCACACACACTGTCACACTCACAACACACACTCACACTGGATATCCAGCAAACTCGTGAACACTTGGAACTGCCCTCACACACTCAGAAATGTGGATCTGAAACACAATACGCAAGAACACACAAATACACCCATCGACTTTTTCATACAGGCATACACAATGGTTACCCGAAAACACACACACACACACACACACACTCTCACACTCACAACACAGCACTCACTCTGTACCTCGGCAGAGACATCAACACTTGGAACTGCCCTCACACACTCACAAATGTGGATCTGAAACACAATACGCAAGAACACACAAATACACCCATCGACTTTTTCATACAGGCATACACAATGGTTACCGGAAAACACACACACACACACACACACACTGTCACACTCGCAACACAGCCTTCACACTGGGCCTCGGCAGAGCCATCAACACTTGGAACTGCCCTAACATACTGACAAACGTTTTCCCGACACACACATACACAAGAAACACACACAAACACCCATCGACTTTTTCTTACAGGCGTACACAGGGGGTTCTGAAACACACACAGACACACACACACTATCACACTCACAACACAGCACTCACACTGGGTCTCCAACACAGCCGTCAACACTTGGAACTGCTTTAACATAATCACAAACATGGTCCTGACACACACATATACAAATAACACACACAAACACCCATCGACTTTTTCTTGCAGGCATACACAATGGTTTCCTGCAAACACACACACAAACACACACACATACACACACAAAAGTCACACTCACGACAGAGCACTCACATTGGATCTCCAGCAGAGCCATGAACACTTGGAATTACCTTAACATATTCACAAACGTGGTCCCGAAACACACATGCAGAAGAAACACACAAAAACACCCTACGACTTTTTCTTACAGACATACACAATGGTATCCAGCAAAACACACACACACACACACATACACTATCACACGCACAACACAGCACTCACACTGGGTCCCCGGCATAGCCATCAACAGTTGGAACTGCCCTAACATACTCACAAACGTGGTCCCGACACACACATACACAAGAAACACACACAAACTCCCATTGACTTTTACTTACAGTCATGCACAATGGTTTCCGCAAACACACACACACACACACTATCACACTCACAACACAGCATTCACACTGGCACTTGAATCTGCCCTGACATACAAACAAACGTGGTCCCGACACACACATACACAAGAAACACACACAAACACCCATCAACATTTTGTTACAGGCAGACAGAGTGGGGTTTCCCCAAACACACACACACACACACACACACACACACTGTCACACTAACAGCACAGTACGCACACTGGGCCTCGGCAGAGCCATCAACACTTGGAACTGCCCTAACATACTCACAAACATTTTCCCGACACACACATACACAAGAAACACACACAAACACCCATCGACTTTTTCTTACAGGCATACACAACGGTTTCCCGCGAACACACACACACACAGTCACACTTACAACACAGCACTCACAATGGGTATCCAGCAGAACCATCAACACTTGGAACTGCCCTAAAATATTGACAAATGTGGTCGCGACACACACATACACATGAAACTCACACAAACATCCATCGACTTATTCTTACAGGCATACACAATGTTTTCCCGCCAACACAAACACACACAGAAACACACACTGCCACACTCACAACACAGCATTCACACTGGCACTTGGAACTGCCACAACATACTCACATACGTGGTCCCGACACACACATACACAAGAAACACACACAAACACCCATCGACTTTTTCTTAGAAGCATACACTGTGGGGTTCCCCCAAACACACACACACACAGAGACACACACACACTATCACACTCACAACACAGCACTCTCACTGGGTCTCCAGCAGAGCCATCAACACTTGGAACTGCCCTAACATATTCACAAATGTGGTCCCGACACACACATACAGAAGAAACACACACAAACACCCATGGAATTTTTCTTATAGGCATACAGACTGGTTTCCTGCAAACACACACACAGACACGCACACACACTGTCACACTCACAACACACACTCACACTGGATATCCAGCAAACTCGTGAACACTTGGAACTGCCCTCACACACTCAGAAATGTGGATCTGAAACACAATACGCAAGAACACACAAATACACCCATCGACTTTTTCATACAGGCATACACAATGGTTACCCGAAAACACACACACACACACACACTCTCACACTCACAACACAGCACTCACTCTGTACCTCGGCAGAGACATCAACACTTGGAACTGCCCTCACACACTCACAAATGTGGATCTGAAACACAATACGCAAGAACACACAAATACACCCATCGACTTTTTCATACAGGCATACACAATGGTTATCGGAAAACTAACACACACACACACTGTCACACTCGCAACACAGCCTTCACACTGGGCCTCGGCAGAGCCATCAACACTTGGAACTGCCCTAACAAACTGACACACGTTTTCCCGACACACACATACACAAGAAACACACACAAACACCCATGGAATTTTTCTTACAGGCGTACACAGGGGGTTCTGAAACACACACAGACACACACACACTATCACACTCACAACACAGCACTCACACTGGGTCTCCAACACAGCCGTCAACACTTGGAACTGCTTTAACATAATCACAAACATGGTCCTGACACACACATATACAAATAACACACACAAACACCCATCGACTTTTTCTTGCAGGCATACACAATGGTTTCATGCAAACACACACACACACACACACACACAAAAGTCACACTCACGACAGAGCACTCACATTGGATCTCCAGCAGAGCCATGAACACTTGGAATTACCTTAACATATTCACAAACGTGGTCCCGAAACACACATGCAGAAGAAACACACAAAAACACCCTACGACTTTTTCTTACAGACATACACAATGGTATCCAGCAAAACACACACACACACACACATACACTATCACACGCACAACACAGCACTCACACTGGGTCCCCGGCATAGCCATCAACAGTTGGAACTGCCCTAACATACTCACAAACGTGGTCCCGACACACACATACACAAGAAACACACACAAACTCCCATTGACTTTTACTTACAGTCATGCACAATGGTTTCCGCAAACACACACACACACACACACTATCACACTCACAACACAGCATTCACACTGGCACTTGAATCTGCCCTAACATACAAACAAACGTGGTCCCGACACACACATACACAAGAAACACACAGAAACACCCATCAACATTTTGTTACAGGCAGACAGAGTGGGGTTTCCCCAAACAAACACACACACACATACACTGTCACACTAACAGCACACTATGCACACTGGGCCTCGGCAGAGCCATCAACACTTGGAACTGCCCTAACATACTCACAAACGTTTTCCCGACACACACATACACAAGAAACACACACAAACACCCATCGACTTTTTCTTACAGGCATACACAACGGTTTCCCGCGAACACACACACACACAGTCACACTTACAACACAGCACTCACAATGGGTATCCAGCAGAACCATCAACACTTGGAACTGCCCTAAAATATTGACAAATGTGGTCGCGACACACACATACACATGAAACTCACACAAACATCCATCGACTTATTCTTACAGGCATACACAATGTTTTCCCGCCAACACAAACACACACAGAAACACACACTGCCACACTCACAACACAGCATTCACACTGGCACTTGGAACTGCCACAACATACTCACATACGTGGTCCCGACACACACATACACAAGAAACACACACAAACACCCATCGACTTTTTCTTAGAAGCATACACTGTGGGGTTCCCCCAAACACACACACACACAGAGACACACACACACTATCACACTCACAACACAGCACTCTCACTGGGTCTCCAGCAGAGCCATCAACACTTGGAACTGCCCTAACATATTCACAAATGTGGTCCCGACACACACATACAGAAGAAACACACACAAACACCCATGGAATTTTTCTTTAGGCATACAGACTGGTTTCCTGCAAACACACACACAGACACGCACACACACTGTCACACTCACAACACACACTCACACTGGATATCCAGCAAACTCGTGAACACTTGGAACTGCCCTCACACACTCAGAAATGTGGATCTGAAACACTATACGCAAGAACACACAAATACACCCATTGACTTTTTCATACAGGCATACACAATGGTTACCCGAAAACACACACACACACACACACACTCTCACACTCACAACACAGCACTCACTCTGTACCTCGGCAGAGACATCAACACTTGGAACTGCCCTCACACACTCACAAATGTGGATCTGAAACACAATACGCAAGAACACACAAATACACCCATCGACTTTTTCATACAGGCATACACAATGGTTACCCGAAAACACACACACACACACTGTCACACTCGCAACACAGCACTCACACTGGGCCTCGGCAGAGCCATCAACACTTGGAACTGCCCTAACATACTCACAAACGTTTTCCCGACACACACATACACAAGAAACACACACAAACACCCATGGAATTTTTCTTACAGGCGTACACAGGGGGTTCTGAAACACACACAGACACACACACTATCACACTCACAACACAGCACTCACACTGGGTCTCCAACACAGCCGTCAACACTTGGAACTGCTTTAACATAATCACAAACATGGTCCTGACACACACATATACAAATAACACACACAAACACCCATCGACGTTTTCTTGCAGGCATACACCATGGTTTCCTGCAAACACACACACACACACACACACAAAAGTCACACTCACGACAGAGCACTCACATTGGATCTCCAGCAGAGCCATGAACACTTGGAATTACCTTAACATATTCACAAACGTGGTCCCGAAACACACATGCAGAAGAAACACACAAAAACACACTACGACTTTTTCTTACAGACATACACAATGGTATCCAGCAAAACACACACACACACACACACATACACTATCACACGCACAACACAGCACTCACACTGGGTCCCCGGCATAGCCATCAACAGTTGGAACTGCCCTAACATACTCACAAACGTGGTCCCGACACACACATACACAAGAAACACACACAAACTCCCATTGACTTTTACTTACAGTCATGCACAATGGTTTCCGCAAACACACACACACACTATCACACTCACAACACAGCATTCACACTGGCACTTGAATCTGCCCTAACATACAAACAAACGTGGTCCCGACACACACATACACAAGAAACACACACAAACTCCCATCAACATTTTGTTACAGGGAGACAGAGTGGGGTTTCCCCAAACACACACACACACACACACACACTGTCACACTAACAGCACACTATGCACACTGGGCCTCGGCAGAGCCATCAACACTTGGAACTGCCCTAACATACTCACAAACGTTTTCCCGACACACACATACACAAGAAACACACACAAACACCCATCGACTTTTTCTTACAGGCATACACAACGGTTTCCCGCGAACACACACACACACAGTCACACTTACAACACAGCACTCACAATGGGTATCCAGCAGAACCATCAACACTTGGAACTGCCCTAAAATATTGACAAATGTGGTCGCGACACACACATACACATGAAACTCACACAAACATCCATCGACTTATTCTTACAGGCATACACAATGTTTTCCCGCCAACACAAACACACACAGAAACACACACTGCCACACTCACAACACAGCATTCACACTGGCACTTGGAACTGCCACAACATACTCACATACGTGGTCCCGACACACACATACACAAGAAACACACACAAACACCCATCGACTTTTTCTTAGAAGCATACACTGTGGGGTTCCCCCAAACACACACACACACAGAGACACACACACACTATCACACTCACAACACAGCACTCTCACTGGGTCTCCAGCAGAGCCATCAACACTTGGAACTGCCCTAACATATTCACAAATGTGGTCCCGACACACACATACAGAAGAAACACACACAAACACCCATGGAATTTTTCTTTAGGCATACAGACTGGTTTCCTGCAAACACACACACAGACACGCACACACACTGTCACACTCACAACACACACTCACACTGGATATCCAGCAAACTCGTGAACACTTGGAACTGCCCTCACACACTCAGAAATGTGGATCTGAAACACTATACGCAAGAACACACAAATACACCCATTGACTTTTTCATACAGGCATACACAATGGTTACCCGAAAACACACACACACACACACACACTCTCACACTCACAACACAGCACTCACTCTGTACCTCGGCAGAGACATCAACACTTGGAACTGCCCTCACACACTCACAAATGTGGATCTGAAACACAATACGCAAGAACACACAAATACACCCATCGACTTTTTCATACAGGCATACACAATGGTTACCCGAAAACACACACACACACACACACACTGTCACACTCGCAACACAGCACTCACACTGGGCCTCGGCAGAGCCATCAACACTTGGAACTGCCCTAACATACTCACAAACGTTTTCCCGACACACACATACACAAGAAACACACACAAACACCCATGGAATTTTTCTTACAGGCGTACACAGGGGGTTCTGAAACACACACAGACACACACACTATCACACTCACAACACAGCACTCACACTGGGTCTCCAACACAGCCGTCAACACTTGGAACTGCTTTAACATAATCACAAACATGGTCCTGACACACACATATACAAATAACACACACAAACACCCATCGACGTTTTCTTGCAGGCATACACCATGGTTTCCTGCAAACACACACACACACACACACACAAAAGTCACACTCACGACAGAGCACTCACATTGGATCTCCAGCAGAGCCATGAACACTTGGAATTACCTTAACATATTCACAAACGTGGTCCCGAAACACACATGCAGAAGAAACACACAAAAACACACTACGACTTTTTCTTACAGACATACACAATGGTATCCAGCAAAACACACACACACACACACACATACACTATCACACGCACAACACAGCACTCACACTGGGTCCCCGGCATAGCCATCAACAGTTGGAACTGCCCTAACATACTCACAAACGTGGTCCCGACACACACATACACAAGAAACACACACAAACTCCCATTGACTTTTACTTACAGTCATGCACAATGGTTTCCGCAAACACACACACACACTATCACACTCACAACACAGCATTCACACTGGCACTTGAATCTGCCCTAACATACAAACAAACGTGGTCCCGACACACACATACACAAGAAACACACACAAACTCCCATCAACATTTTGTTACAGGGAGACAGAGTGGGGTTTCCCCAAACACACACACACACACACACACACTGTCACACTAACAGCACACTATGCACACTGGGCCTCGGCAGAGCCATCAACACTTGGAACTGCCCTAACATACTCACAAACGTTTTCCCGACACACACATACACAAGAAACACACACAAACACCCATCGACTTTTTCTTACAGGCATACACAACGGTTTCCCGCGAACACACACACACACAGTCACACTTACAACACAGCACTCACAATGGGTATCCAGCAGAACCATCAACACTTGGAACTGCCCTAAAATATTGACAAATGTGGTCGCGACACACACATACACATGAAACTCACACAAACATCCATCGACTTATTCTTACAGGCATACACAATGTTTTCCCGCCAACACAAACACACACAGAAACACACACTGCCACACTCACAACACAGCATTCACACTGGCACTTGGAACTGCCACAACATACTCACATACGTGGTCCCGACACACACATACACAAGAAACACACACAAACACCCATCGACTTTTTCTTAGAAGCATACACTGTGGGGTTCCCCCAAACACACACACACACAGAGACACACACACACTATCACACTCACAACACAGCACTCTCACTGGGTCTCCAGCAGAGCCATCAACACTTGGAACTGCCCTAACATATTCACAAATGTGGTCCCGACACACACATACAGAAGAAACACACACAAACACCCATGGAATTTTTCTTTAGGCATACAGACTGGTTTCCTGCAAACACACACACAGACACGCACACACACTGTCACACTCACAACACACACTCACACTGGATATCCAGCAAACTCGTGAACACTTGGAACTGCCCTCACACACTCAGAAATGTGGATCTGAAACACTATACGCAAGAACACACAAATACACCCATTGACTTTTTCATACAGGCATACACAATGGTTACCCGAAAACACACACACACACACACACACTCTCACACTCACAACACAGCACTCACTCTGTACCTCGGCAGAGACATCAACACTTGGAACTGCCCTCACACACTCACAAATGTGGATCTGAAACACAATACGCAAGAACACACAAATACACCCATCGACTTTTTCATACAGGCATACACAATGGTTACCCGAAAACACACACACACACACACACACTGTCACACTCGCAACACAGCACTCACACTGGGCCTCGGCAGAGCCATCAACACTTGGAACTGCCCTAACATACTCACAAACGTTTTCCCGACACACACATACACAAGAAACACACACAAACACCCATGGAATTTTTCTTACAGGCGTACACAGGGGGTTCTGAAACACACACAGACACACACACTATCACACTCACAACACAGCACTCACACTGGGTCTCCAACACAGCCGTCAACACTTGGAACTGCTTTAACATAATCACAAACATGGTCCTGACACACACATATACAAATAACACACACAAACACCCATCGACGTTTTCTTGCAGGCATACACCATGGTTTCCTGCAAACACACACACACACACACACACAAAAGTCACACTCACGACAGAGCACTCACATTGGATCTCCAGCAGAGCCATGAACACTTGGAATTACCTTAACATATTCACAAACGTGGTCCCGAAACACACATGCAGAAGAAACACACAAAAACACACTACGACTTTTTCTTACAGACATACACAATGGTATCCAGCAAAACACACACACACACACACACATACACTATCACACGCACAACACAGCACTCACACTGGGTCCCCGGCATAGCCATCAACAGTTGGAACTGCCCTAACATACTCACAAACGTGGTCCCGACACACACATACACAAGAAACACACACAAACTCCCATTGACTTTTACTTACAGTCATGCACAATGGTTTCCGCAAACACACACACACACTATCACACTCACAACACAGCATTCACACTGGCACTTGAATCTGCCCTAACATACAAACAAACGTGGTCCCGACACACACATACACAAGAAACACACAGAAACTCCCATCAACATTTTGTTACAGGGAGACAGAGTGGGGTTTCCCCAAACACACACACACACACACACACACTGTCACACTAACAGCACACTATGCACACTGGGCCTCGGCAGAGCCATCAACACTTGGAACTGCCCTAACATACTCACAAACGTTTTCCCGACACACACATACACAAGAAACACACACAAACACCCATCGACTTTTTCTTACAGGCATACACAACGGTTTCCCGCGAACACACACACACACAGTCACACTTACAACACAGCACTCACAATGGGTATCCAGCAGAACCATCAACACTTGGAACTGCCCTAAAATATTGACAAATGTGGTCGCGACACACACATACACATGAAACTCACACAAACATCCATCGACTTATTCTTACAGGCATACACAATGTTTTCCCGCCAACACAAACACACACAGAAACACACACTGCCACACTCACAACACAGCATTCACACTGGCACTTGGAACTGCCACAACATACTCACATACGTGGTCCCGACACACACATACACAAGAAACACACACAAACACCCATCGACTTTTTCTTAGAAGCATACACTGTGGGGTTCCCCCAAACACACACACACACAGAGACACACACACACTATCACACTCACAACACAGCACTCTCACTGGGTCTCCAGCAGAGCCATCAACACTTGGAACTGCCCTAACATATTCACAAATGTGGTCCCGACACACACATACAGAAGAAACACACACAAACACCCATGGAATTTTTCTTATAGGCATACAGACTGGTTTCCTGCAAACACACACACAGACACGCACACACACTGTCACACTCACAACACACACTCACACTGGATATCCAGCAAACTCGTGAACACTTGGAACTGCCCTCACACACTCAGAAATGTGGATCTGAAACACTATACGCAAGAACACAAAAATACACCCATCGACTTTTTCATACAGGCATACACAATGGTTACCCGAAAACACACACACACACACACACACTCTCACACTCACAACACAGCACTCACTCTGTACCTCGGCAGAGACATCAACACTTGGAACTGCCCTCACACACTCACAAATGTGGATCTGAAACACAATACGCAAGAACACACAAATACACCCATCGACTTTTTCATACAGGCATACACAATGGTTATCGGAAAACTAACACACACACACACTGTCACACTCGCAACACAGCCTTCACACTGGGCCTCGGCAGAGCCATCAACACTTGGAACTGCCCTAACAAACTGACACACGTTTTCCCGACACACACATACACAAGAAACACACACAAACACCCATGGAATTTTTCTTACAGTCGTACACAGGGGGTTCTGAAACACACACAGACACACACACACTATCACACTCACAACACAGCACTCACACTGGGTCTCCAACACAGCCGTCAACACTTGGAACTGCTTTAACATAATCACAAACATGGTCCTGACACACACATATACAAATAACACACACAAACACCCATCGACTTTTTCTTGCAGGCATACACAATGGTTTCATGCAAACACACACACACACACACAAAAGTCACACTCACGACAGAGCACTCACATTGGATCTCCAGCAGAGCCATGAACACTTGGAATTACCTTAACATATTCACAAACGTGGTCCCGAAACACACATGCAGAAGAAACACACAAAAACACCCTACGACTTTTTCTTACAGACATACACAATGGTATCCAGCAAAACACACACACACACACACATACACTATCACACGCACAACACAGCACTCACACTGGGTCCCCGGCATAGCCATCAACAGTTGGAACTGCCCTAACATACTCACAAACGTGGTCCCGACACACACATACACAAGAAACACACACAAACTCCCATTGACTTTTACTTACAGTCATGCACAATGGTTTCCACAAACACACACACACACACACTATCACACTCACAACACAGCATTCACACTGGCACTTGAATCTGCCCTAACATACAAACAAACGTGGTCCCGACACACACATACACAAGAAACACACACAATCACCCATCAACATTTTGTTACAGGCAGACAGAGTGGGGTTTCCCCAAACACACACACACACACACACACACTGTCACACTAACAGCACACTACGCACACTGGGCCTCGGCAGAGCCATCAACACTTGGAACTGCCCTAACATACTCACAAACGTTCTCCCGACACACACATACACAAGAAACACACACAAACACCCATCGACTTTTTCTTACAGGCATACACAACGGTTTCCCGCGAACACACACACACACACAGTCACACTTACAACACAGCACTCACAATGGGTATCCAGCAGAACCATCAACACTTGGAACTGCCCTAAAATATTGACAAATGTGGTCGCGACACACACATACACATGAAACTCACACAAACATCCATCGCCTTATTCTTACAGGCATACACAATGTTTTCCCGCCAACACAAACACACACAGAAACACACACTGCCACACTCACAACACAGCATTCACACTGGCACTTGGAACTGCCACAACATACTCACATACGTGGTCCCGACACACACATACACAAGAAACACACACAAACACCCATCGACTTTTTCTTAGAAGCATACACTGTGGGGTTCCCCCAAACACACACACACACAAAGAGACACACACACACTATCACACTCACAACACAGCACTCTCACTGGGTCTCCAGCAGAGCCATCAACACTTGGAACTGCCCTAACATATTCACAAATGTGGTCCCGACACACACATACAGAAGAAACGCACACAAACACCCATGGAATTTTTCTTATAAGCATACAGACTGGTTTCCTGCAAACACACACACAGACACGCACACACACTGTCACACTCACAACACACACTCACACTGGATATCCAGCAACTCGTGAACACTTGGAACTGCCCTCACACACTCAGAAATGTGGATCTGAAACACAATACGCAAGAACACACAAATACACCCATCGACTTTTTCATACAGGCATACACAATGGTTACCCGAAAACACACACACACACACACTGTCACACTCGCAACACAGCACTCACACTGGGCCTCGGCATAGCCATCAACACTTGGAACTGCCCTAACATACTCACAAACGTTTTCCCGACACACACATACACAAGAAACACACACAAACACCCATCGACTTTTTCTTACAGGCGTACACAGGGGGTTCTGAAACACACACAGACACACACACACTATCACACTCACAACACAGCACTCACACTGGGTCTCCAACACAGCCGTCAACACTTGGAACTGCTTTAACATAATCACAAACATGGTCCTGACACACACATATACAAATAACACACACAAACACCCATCGACTTTTTCTTGCAGGCATACACAATGGTTTCCTGCAAACACACACACACACACACACACAAAAGTCACACTCACGACAGAGCACTCACATTGGATCTCCAGCAGAGCCATGAACACTTGGAATTACCTTAACATATTCACAAACGTGGTCCCGAAACACACATGCAGAAGAAACACACAAAAACACCCTATGACTTTTTCTTAGAGACATACACAATGATATCCAGCAAAACACACACACACACACATACACTATCACACGCACAACACAGCACTCACACTGGGTCCCCGGCATAGCCATCAACAGTTGGAACTGCCCTAACATACTCACAAACGTGGTCCCAACACACACATACACAAGAAACACACACAAACTCCCATTGACTTTTACTTACAGTCATGCACAATGGTTTCCGCAAACACACACACAAACACTATCACACTTACAACACAGCATTCACACTGGACTTGAATCTGCCCTAACATACAAACAAACGTGGTCCCGACACACACATACACAAGAAACACACACAAACAGCCATCAACTTTTTGTTACAGGCAGACAGAGTGGGGTTTCCCCAAACACACACACACACACACACACACACACTGTCACACTAACAGCACACTACGCACACTGGGCCTCGGCAAAGCCATCAACACTTGGAACTGCCCTAACATACTCACAAACGTTTTCCCGACACACACATACACAAGAAACACACACAAACACCCATCGACTTTTTCTTACAGGCATACACAACGGTTTCCCGCGAACACACACACACAGTCACACTTACAACACAGCACTCACAATGGGTATCCAGCAGAACCATCAACACTTGGAACTGCCCTAAAATATTGACAAATGTGGTCGCGACACACACATACACATGAAACTCACACAAACATCCATCGCCTCATTCTTACAGGCATACACAATGTTTTCCCGCCAACACAAACACACGCAGAAACACACACTGCCACACTCACAACACAGCATTCACACTGGCACTTGGAACTGCCACAACATACTCACATACGTGGTCCCGACACACATACACAAGAAACACACACAAACACCCATCGACTTTTTCTTAGAAGCATACACTGTGGGGTTCTCCCAAACACACACACACACAGAGACACACACACACTATCACACTCACAACACAGCACTCTCACTGGGTCTCCAGCAGAGCCATCAACACTTGGAACTGCCCTAACATATTCACAAATGTGGTCCCGACACACACATACAGAAGAAACACACACAAACACCCATGGAATTTTTCTTCTAGGCATACAGACTGGTTTCCTGCAAACACACACACAGACACGCACACACACTGTCACACTCACAACACGCACTCACACTGGATATCCAGCAAACTCGTGAACACTTGGAACTGCCCTCACACACTCAGAAATGTGGATCTGAAACACAATACGCAAGAACACACAAATACACCCATCGACTTTTTCATACAGGCATACACAATGGTTACCCGAAAACACACACACACACACACTGTCACACTCACAACACAGCACTCACTCTGTACCTCGGCAGAGACATCAACACTTGGAACTGCCCTCACACACTCACAAATGTGGATCTGAAACACAATACGCAAGAACACACAAATACACCCATCGACTTTTTCATACAGGCATACACAATGGTTACCGGAAAACACACACACACACACACACACACACACTGTCACACTCGCAACACAGCACTCACACTGGGCCTCGGCAGAGCCATCAACACTTGGAATTGCCCTAACATACTCACAAACGTTTTCCCGACACACACATACACAAGAAACACACACAAACACCCATCGACTTTTTCTTACAGGCATACACAGGGGGTTCTGAAACACACACAGACACACACACACTATCACACTCACAACACAGCACTCACACTGGGTCTCCAACACAGCCGTCAACACTTGGAACTGCTTTAACATAATCACAAACATGGTCCTGACACACACATATACAAATAACACACACAAACACCCATCGACTTTTTCTTGCAGGCATACACAATGGTTTCATGCAAACACACACACACACACACACACAAAAGTCACACTCACGACAGAGCACTCACATTGGATCTCCAGCAGAGCCATGAACACTTGGAATTACCTTAACATATTCACAAACGTGGTCCCGAAACACACATGCAGAAGAAACACACAAAAACACCCTACGACTTTTTCTTACAGACATACACAATGGTATCCAGCAAAACACACACACACACACACACATACACTATCACACGCACAACACAGCACTCACACTGGGTCCCCGGCATAGCCATCAACAGTTGGAACTGCCCTAACATACTCACAAACGTGGTCCCGACACACACATACACAAGAAACACACACAAACTCCCATTGACTTTTACTTACAGTCATGCACAATGGTTTCCGCAAACACACACACACACACTATCACACTCACAACACAGCATTCACACTGGCACTTGAATCTGCCCTAACATACAAACAAACGTTGTCCCGACACACACATACACAAGAAACACACACAAACAGCCATCAAATTTTTGTTACAGGCAGACAGAGTGGGGTTTCCCCAAACACACACACACACACACACACACACACACTGTCACACTAACAGCACACTACGCACACTGGGCCTCGGCAGAGCCATCAACACTTGGAACTGCCCTAACATACTCACAAACGTTTTCCCGACACACACATACACAAGAAACACACACAAACACCCATCGACTTTTTCTTACAGGCATACACAACGGTTTCCCGCGAACACACACACACACAGTCACACTTACAACACAGCACTCACAATGGGTATCCAGCAGAACCATCAACACTTGGAACTGCCCTAAAATATTGACAAATGTGGTCGCGACACACACATACACATGAAACTCACACAAACATCCATCGCCTTATTCTTACAGGCATACACAATGTTTAACCGCCAACACAAACACACACAGAAACACACACTGCCACACTCACAACACAGCATTCACACTGGCACTTGGAACTGCCACAACATACTCACATACGTGGTCCCGACACACACATACACAAGAAACACAAACAAACACCCATCGACTTTTTCTTAGAAGCATACACTGTGGGGTTCCCCCAAACACACACACACACACAGAGACACACACACACTATCACACTCACAACACAGCACTCTCACTGGGTCTCCAGCAGAGCCATCAACACTTGGAACTGCCCTAACATATTCACAAATGTGGTCCCGACACACACATACAGAAGAAACACACACAAACACCCATCGAATTTTTCTTATAGGCATACAGACTGGTTTCCTGCAAACACACACACAGACACGCACACACACTGTCACACTCACAACACACACTCACACTGGATATCCAGCAAACTCGTGAACACTTGGAACTGCCCTCACACACTCAGAAATGTGGATCTGAAACACAATACGCAAGAACACACAAATACACCCATCGACTTTTTCATACAGGCATACACAATGGTTACCCGAAAACACACACACACACACACACACACTCTCACACTCACAACACAGCACTCACTCTGTACCTCGGCAGAGACATCAACACTTGGAACTGCCCTCACACACTCACAAATGTGGATCTGAAACACAATACGCAAGAACACACAAATACACCCATCGACTTTTTCATACAGGCATACACAATGGTTACCGGAAAACACACACACACACACACACACACACTGTCACACTCGCAACACAGCCTTCACACTGGGCCTCGGCAGAGCCATCAACACTTGGAACTGCCCTAACATACTGACAAACGTTTTCCCGACACACACATACACAAGAAACACACACAAACACCCATCGACTTTTTCTTACAGGCGTACACAGGGGGTTCTGAAACACACACAGACACACACACACTATCACACTCACAACACAGCACTCACACTGGGTCTCCAACACAGCCGTCAACACTTGGAACTGCTTTAACATAATCACAAACATGGTCCTGACACACACATATACAAATAACACACACAAACACCCATCGACTTTTTCTTGCAGGCATACACAATGGTTTCCTGCAAACACACACACAAACACACACACACACACACAAAAGTCACACTCACGACAGAGCACTCACATTGGATCTCCAGCAGAGCCATGAACACTTGGAATTACCTTAACATATTCACAAACGTGGTCCCGAAACACACATGCAGAAGAAACACACAAAAACACCCTACGACTTTTTCTTACAGACATACACAATGGTATCCAGCAAAACACACACACACACACACATACACTATCACACGCACAACACAGCACTCACACTGGGTCCCCGGCATAGCCATCAACAGTTGGAACTGCCCTAACATACTCACAAACGTGGTCCCGACACACACATACACAAGAAACACACACAAACTCCCATTGACTTTTACTTACAGTCATGCACAATGGTTTCCGCAAACACACACACACACACACTATCACACTCACAACACAGCATTCACACTGGCACTTGAATCTGCCCTGACATACAAACAAACGTGGTCCCGACACACACATACACAAGAAACACACACAAACACCCATCAACATTTTGTTACAGGCAGACAGAGTGGGGTTTCCCCAAACACACACACACACACACACACACACTGTCACACTAACAGCACAGTACGCACACTGGGCCTCGGCAGAGCCATCAACACTTGGAACTGCCCTAACATACTCACAAACATTTTCCCGACACACACATACACAAGAAACACACACAAACACCCATCGACTTTTTCTTACAGGCATACACAACGGTTTCCCGCGAACACACATACACACAGTCACACTTACAACACAGCACTCACAATGGGTATCCAGCAGAACCATCAACACTTGGAACTGCCCTAAAATATTGACAAATGTGGTCGCGACACACACATACACATGAAACTCACACAAACATCCATCGACTTATTCTTACAGGCATACACAATGTTTTCCCGCCAACACAAACACACACAGAAACACACACTGCCACACTCACAACACAGCATTCACACTGGCACTTGGAACTGCCACAACATACTCACATACGTGGTCCCGACACACACATACACAAGAAACACACACAAACACCCATCGACTTTTTCTTAGAAGCATACACTGTGGGGTTCCCCCAAACACACACACACACAGAGACACACACACACTATCACACTCACAACACAGCACTCTCACTGGGTCTCCAGCAGAGCCATCAACACTTGGAACTGCCCTAACATATTCACAAATGTGGTCCCGACACACACATACAGAAGAAACACACACAAACACCCATGGAATTTTTCTTATAGGCATACAGACTGGTTTCCTGCAAACACACACACAGACACGCACACACACTGTCACACTCACAACACACACTCACACTGGATATCCAGCAAACTCGTGAACACTTGGAACTGCCCTCACACACTCAGAAATGTGGATCTGAAACACAATACGGAAGAACACACAAATACACCCATCGACTTTTTCATACAGGCATACACAATGGTTACCCGAAAACACACACACACACACACACACTCTCACACTCACAACACAGCACTCACTCTGTACCTCGGCAGAGACATCAACACTTGGAACTGCCCTCACACACTCACAAATGTGGATCTGAAACACAATACGCAAGAACACACAAATACACCCATCGACTTTTTCATACAGGCATACACAATGGTTATCGGAAAACTAACACACACACACACTGTCACACTCGCAACACAGCCTTCACACTGGGCCTCGGCAGAGCCATCAACACTTGGAACTGCCCTAACAAACTGACACACGTTTTCCCGACACACACATACACAAGAAACACACACAAACACCCATGGAATTTTTCTTACAGGCGTACACAGGGGGTTCTGAAACACACACAGACACACACACACTATCACACTCACAACACAGCACTCACACTGGGTCTCCAACACAGCCGTCAACACTTGGAACTTCTTTAACATAATCACAAACATGGTCCTGACACACACATATACAAATAACACACACAAACACCCATCGACTTTTTCTTGCAGGCATACACAATGGTTTCATGCAAACACACACACACACACACACACACAAAAGTCACACTCACGACAGAGCACTCACATTGGATCTCCAGCAGAGCCATGAACACTTGGAATTACCTTAACATATTCACAAACGTGGTCCCGAAACACACATGCAGAAGAAACACACAAAAACACCCTACGACTTTTTCTTACAGACATACACAATGGTATCCAGCAAAACACACACACACACACACATACACTATCACACGCACAACACAGCACTCACACTGGGTCCCCGGCATAGCCATCAACAGTTGGAACTGCCCTAACATACTCACAAACGTGGTCCCGACACACACATACACAAGAAACACACACAAACTCCCATTGACTTTTACTTACAGTCATGCACAATGGTTTCCGCAAACACACACACACACACACTATCACACTCACAACACAGCATTCACACTGGCACTTGAATCTGCCCTAACATACAAACAAACGTGGTCCCGACACACACATACACAAGAAACACACAGAAACACCCATCAACATTTTGTTACAGGCAGACAGAGTGGGGTTTCCCCAAACAAACACACACACACATACACTGTCACACTAACAGCACACTATGCACACTGGGCCTCGGCAGAGCCATCAACACTTGGAACTGCCCTAACATACTCACAAACGTTTTCCCGACACACACATACACAAGAAACACACACAAACACCCATCGACTTTTTCTTACAGGCATACACAACGGTTTCCCGCGAACACACACACACACAGTCACACTTACAACACAGCACTCACAATGGGTATCCAGCAGAACCATCAACACTTGGAACTGCCCTAAAATATTGACAAATGTGGTCGCGACACACACATACACATGAAACTCACACAAACATCCATCGACTTATTCTTACAGGCATACACAATGTTTTCCCGCCAACACAAACACACACAGAAACACACACTGCCACACTCACAACACAGCATTCACACTGGCACTTGGAACTGCCACAACATACTCACATACGTGGTCCCGACACACACATACACAAGAAACACACACAAACACCCATCGACTTTTTCTTAGAAGCATACACTGTGGGGTTCCCCCAAACACACACACACACAGAGACACACACACACTATCACACTCACAACACAGCACTCTCACTGGGTCTCCAGCAGAGCCATCAACACTTGGAACTGCCCTAACATATTCACAAATGTGGTCCCGACACACACATACAGAAGAAACACACACAAACACCCATGGAATTTTTCTTTAGGCATACAGACTGGTTTCCTGCAAACACACACACAGACACGCACACACACTGTCACACTCACAACACACACTCACACTGGATATCCAGCAAACTCGTGAACACTTGGAACTGCCCTCACACACTCAGAAATGTGGATCTGAAACACAATACGCAAGAACACACAAATACACCCATCGACTTTTTCATACAGGCATACACAATGGTTACCCGAAAACACACACACACACACACACACTCTCACACTCACAACACAGCACTCACTCTGTACCTCGGCAGAGACATCAACACTTGGAACTGCCCTCACACACTCACAAATGTGGATCTGAAACACAATACGCAAGAACACACAAATACACCCATCGACTTTTTCATACAGGCATACACAATGGTTATCGGAAAACTAACACACACACACACTGTCACACTCGCAACACAGCCTTCACACTGGGCCTCGGCAGAGCCATCAACACTTGGAACTGCCCTAACAAACTGACACACGTTTTCCCGACACACACATACACAAGAAACACACACAAACACCCATGGAATTTTTCTTACAGGCGTACACAGGGGGTTCTGAAACACACACAGACACACACACACTATCACACTCACAACACAGCACTCACACTGGGTCTCCAACACAGCCGTCAACACTTGGAACTGCTTTAACATAATCACAAACATGGTCCTGACACACACATATACAAATAACACACACAAACACCCATCGACTTTTTCTTGCAGGCATACACAATGGTTTCATGCAAACACACACACACACACACACACACACACAAAAGTCACACTCACGACAGAGCACTCACATTGGATCTCCAGCAGAGCCATGAACACTTGGAATTACCTTAACATATTCACAAACGTGGTCCCGAAACACACATGCAGAAGAAACACACAAAAACACCCTACGACTTTTTCTTACAGACATACACAATGGTATCCAGCAAAACACACACACACACACACATACACTATCACACGCACAACACAGCACTCACACTGGGTCCCCGGCATAGCCATCAACAGTTGGAACTGCCCTAACATACTCACAAACGTGGTCCCGACACACACATACACAAGAAACACACACAAACTCCCATTGACTTTTACTTACAGTCATGCACAATGGTTTCCGCAAACACACACACACACACACTATCACACTCACAACACAGCATTCACACTGGCACTTGAATCTGCCCTAACATACAAACAAACGTGGTCCCGACACACACATACACAAGAAACACACAGAAACACCCATCAACATTTTGTTACAGGCAGACAGAGTGGGGTTTCCCCAAACAAACACACACACACATACACTGTCACACTAACAGCACACTATGCACACTGGGCCTCGGCAGAGCCATCAACACTTGGAACTGCCCTAACATACTCACAAACGTTTTCCCGACACACACATACACAAGAAACACACACAAACACCCATCGACTTTTTCTTACAGGCATACACAACGGTTTCCCGCGAACACACACACACACAGTCACACTTACAACACAGCACTCACAATGGGTATCCAGCAGAACCATCAACACTTGGAACTGCCCTAAAATATTGACAAATGTGGTCGCGACACACACATACACATGAAACTCACACAAACATCCATCGACTTATTCTTACAGGCATACACAATGTTTTCCCGCCAACACAAACACACACAGAAACACACACTGCCACACTCACAACACAGCATTCACACTGGCACTTGGAACTGCCACAACATACTCACATACGTGGTCCCGACACACACATACACAAGAAACACACACAAACACCCATCGACTTTTTCTTAGAAGCATACACTGTGGGGTTCCCCCAAACACACACACACACAGAGACACACACACACTATCACACTCACAACACAGCACTCTCACTGGGTCTCCAGCAGAGCCATCAACACTTGGAACTGCCCTAACATATTCACAAATGTGGTCCCGACACACACATACAGAAGAAACACACACAAACACCCATGGAATTTTTCTTTAGGCATACAGACTGGTTTCCTGCAAACACACACACAGACACGCACACACACTGTCACACTCACAACACACACTCACACTGGATATCCAGCAAACTCGTGAACACTTGGAACTGCCCTCACACACTCAGAAATGTGGATCTGAAACACAATACGCAAGAACACACAAATACACCCATCGACTTTTTCATACAGGCATACACAATGGTTACCCGAAAACACACACACACACACACACACTCTCACACTCACAACACAGCACTCACTCTGTACCTCGGCAGAGACATCAACACTTGGAACTGCCCTCACACACTCACAAATGTGGATCTGAAACACAATACGCAAGAACACACAAATACACCCATCGACTTTTTCATACAGGCATACACAATGGTTATCGGAAAACTAACACACACACACACTGTCACACTCGCAACACAGCCTTCACACTGGGCCTCGGCAGAGCCATCAACACTTGGAACTGCCCTAACAAACTGACACACGTTTTCCCGACACACACATACACAAGAAACACACACAAACACCCATGGAATTTTTCTTACAGGCGTACACAGGGGGTTCTGAAACACACACAG
>NC_079874.1:13380146-13407646 GCF_023065955.2 Ursus arctos | reverse complement strand
AGTTGGAACTGCCCTAACATACTCACAAACGTGGTCCCGACACACACATACACAAGAAACACACACAAACTCCCATTGACTTTTACTTACAGTCATGCACAATGGTTTCCGCAAACACACACACACACTATCACACTCACAACACAGCATTCACACTGGCACTTGAATCTGCCCTAACATACAAACAAACGTGGTCCCGACACACACATACACAAGAAACACACACAAACTCCCATCAACATTTTGTTACAGGGAGACAGAGTGGGGTTTCCCCAAACACACACACACACACACACACACTGTCACACTAACAGCACACTATGCACACTGGGCCTCGGCAGAGCCATCAACACTTGGAACTGCCCTAACATACTCACAAACGTTTTCCCGACACACACATACACAAGAAACACACACAAACACCCATCGACTTTTTCTTACAGGCATACACAACGGTTTCCCGCGAACACACACACACACAGTCACACTTACAACACAGCACTCACAATGGGTATCCAGCAGAACCATCAACACTTGGAACTGCCCTAAAATATTGACAAATGTGGTCGCGACACACACATACACATGAAACTCACACAAACATCCATCGACTTATTCTTACAGGCATACACAATGTTTTCCCGCCAACACAAACACACACAGAAACACACACTGCCACACTCACAACACAGCATTCACACTGGCACTTGGAACTGCCACAACATACTCACATACGTGGTCCCGACACACACATACACAAGAAACACACACAAACACCCATCGACTTTTTCTTAGAAGCATACACTGTGGGGTTCCCCCAAACACACACACACACAGAGACACACACACACTATCACACTCACAACACAGCACTCTCACTGGGTCTCCAGCAGAGCCATCAACACTTGGAACTGCCCTAACATATTCACAAATGTGGTCCCGACACACACATACAGAAGAAACACACACAAACACCCATGGAATTTTTCTTTAGGCATACAGACTGGTTTCCTGCAAACACACACACAGACACGCACACACACTGTCACACTCACAACACACACTCACACTGGATATCCAGCAAACTCGTGAACACTTGGAACTGCCCTCACACACTCAGAAATGTGGATCTGAAACACTATACGCAAGAACACACAAATACACCCATTGACTTTTTCATACAGGCATACACAATGGTTACCCGAAAACACACACACACACACACACACACACTCTCACACTCACAACACAGCACTCACTCTGTACCTCGGCAGAGACATCAACACTTGGAACTGCCCTCACACACTCACAAATGTGGATCTGAAACACAATACGCAAGAACACACAAATACACCCATCGACTATTTCATACAGGCATACACAATGGTTACCCGAAAACACACACACACACACACACACTGTCACACTCGCAACACAGCACTCACACTGGGCCTCGGCAGAGCCATCAACACTTGGAACTGCCCTAACATACTCACAAACGTTTTCCCGACACACACATACACAAGAAACACACACAAACACCCATGGAATTTTTCTTACAGGCGTACACAGGGGGTTCTGAAACACACACAGACACACACACTATCACACTCACAACACAGCACTCACACTGGGTCTCCAACACAGCCGTCAACACTTGGAACTGCTTTAACATAATCACAAACATGGTCCTGACACACACATATACAAATAACACACACAAACACCCATCGACGTTTTCTTGCAGGCATACACAATGGTTTCCTGCAAACACACACACACACACACACACAAAAGTCACACTCACGACAGAGCACTCACATTGGATCTCCAGCAGAGCCATGAACACTTGGAATTACCTTAACATATTCACAAACGTGGTCCCGAAACACACATGCAGAAGAAACACACAAAAACACCCTACGACTTTTTCTTACAGACATACACAATGGTATCCAGCAAAACACACACACACACACACACATACACTATCACACGCACAACACAGCACTCACACTGGGTCCCCGGCATAGCCATCAACAGTTGGAACTGCCCTAACATACTCACAAACGTGGTCCCGACACACACATACACAAGAAACACACACAAACTCCCATTGACTTTTACTTACAGTCATGCACAATGGTTTCCGCAAACACACACACACACTATCACACTCACAACACAGCATTCACACTGGCACTTGAATCTGCCCTAACACACAAACAAACGTGGTCCCGACACACACATACACAAGAAACACACACAAACTCCCATCAACATTTTGTTACAGGGAGACAGAGTGGGGTTTCCCCAAACACACACACACACACACACACACTGTCACACTAACAGCACACTATGCACACTGGGCCTCGGCAGAGCCATCAACACTTGGAACTGCCCTAACATACTCACAAACGTTTTCCCGACACACACATACACAAGGAACACACACAAACACCCATCGACTTTTTCTTACAGGCATACACAACGGTTTCCCGCGAACACACACACACACAGTCACACTTACAACACAGCACTCACAATGGGTATCCAGCAGAACCATCAACACTTGGAACTGCCCTAAAATATTGACAAATGTGGTCGCGACACACACATACACATGAAACTCACACAAACATCCATCGACTTATTCTTACAGGCATACACAATGTTTTCCCGCCAACACAAACACACACAGAAACACACACTGCCACACTCACAACACAGCATTCACACTGGCACTTGGAACTGCCACAACATACTCACATACGTGGTCCCGACACACACATACACAAGAAACACACACAAACACCCATCGACTTTTTCTTAGAAGCATACACTGTCGGGTTCCCCCAAACACACACACACACAGAGACACACACACACTATCACACTCACAACACAGCACTCTCACTGGGTCTCCAGCAGAGCCATCAACACTTGGAACTGCCCTAACATATTCACAAATGTGGTCCCGACACACACATACAGAAGAAACACACACAAACACCCATGGAATTTTTCTTATAGGCATACAGACTGGTTTCCTGCAAACACACACACAGACACGCACACACACTGTCACACTCACAACACACACTCACACTGGATATCCAGCAAACTCGTGAACACTTGGAACTGCCCTCACACACTCAGAAATGTGGATCTGAAACACTATACGCAAGAACACAAAAATACACCCATCGACTTTTTCATACAGGCATACACAATGGTTACCCGAAAACACACACACACACACACACACTCTCACACTCACAACACAGCACTCACTCTGTACCTCGGCAGAGACATCAACACTTGGAACTGCCCTCACACACTCACAAATGTGGATCTGAAACACAATACGCAAGAACACACAAATACACCCATCGACTTTTTCATACAGGCATACACAATGGTTATCGGAAAACTAACACACACACACACTGTCACACTCGCAACACAGCCTTCACACTGGGCCTCGGCAGAGCCATCAACACTTGGAACTGCCCTAACAAACTGACACACGTTTTCCCGACACACACATACACAAGAAACACACACAAACACCCATGGAATTTTTCTTACAGTCGTACACAGGGGGTTCTGAAACACACACAGACACACACACACTATCACACTCACAACACAGCACTCACACTGGGTCTCCAACACAGCCGTCAACACTTGGAACTGCTTTAACATAATCACAAACATGGTCCTGACACACACATATACAAATAACACACACAAACACCCATCGACTTTTTCTTGCAGGCATACACAATGGTTTCATGCAAACACACACACACACACACACACAAAAGTCACACTCACGACAGAGCACTCACATTGGATCTCCAGCAGAGCCATGAACACTTGGAATTACCTTAACATATTCACAAACGTGGTCCCGAAACACACATGCAGAAGAAACACACAAAAACACCCTACGACTTTTTCTTACAGACATACACAATGGTATCCAGCAAAACACACACACACACACACATACACTATCACACGCACAACACAGCACTCACACTGGGTCCCCGGCATAGCCATCAACAGTTGGAACTGCCCTAACATACTCACAAACGTGGTCCCGACACACACATACACAAGAAACACACACAAACTCCCATTGACTTTTACTTACAGTCATGCACAATGGTTTCCACAAACACACACACACACACACTATCACACTCACAACACAGCATTCACACTGGCACTTGAATCTGCCCTAACATACAAACAAACGTGGTCCCGACACACACATACACAAGAAACACACACAATCACCCATCAACATTTTGTTACAGGCAGACAGAGTGGGGTTTCCCCAAACACACACACACACACACACACACTGTCACACTAACAGCACACTACGCACACTGGGCCTCGGCAGAGCCATCAACACTTGGAACTGCCCTAACATACTCACAAACGTTCTCCCGACACACACATACACAAGAAACACACACAAACACCCATCGACTTTTTCTTACAGGCATACACAACGGTTTCCCGTGAACACACACACACACAGTCACACTTACAACACAGCACTCACAATGGGTATCCAGCAGAACCATCAACACTTGGAACTGCCCTAAAATATTGACAAATGTGGTCGCGACACACACATACACATGAAACTCACACAAACATCCATCGCCTTATTCTTACAGGCATACACAATGTTTTCCCGCCAACACAAACACACACAGAAACACACACTGCCACACTCACAACACAGCATTCACACTGGCACTTGGAACTGCCACAACATACTCACATACGTGGTCCCGACACACACATACACAAGAAACACACACAAACACCCATCGACTTTTTCTTAGAAGCATACACTGTGGGGTTCCCCCAAACACACACACACACAAAGAGACACACACACACTATCACACTCACAACACAGCACTCTCACTGGGTCTCCAGCAGAGCCATCAACACTTGGAACTGCCCTAACATATTCACAAATGTGGTCCCGACACACACATACAGAAGAAACGCACACAAACACCCATGGAATTTTTCTTATAAGCATACAGACTGGTTTCCTGCAAACACACACACAGACACGCACACACACTGTCACACTCACAACACACACTCACACTGGATATCCAGCAAACTCGTGAACACTTGGAACTGCCCTCACACACTCACAAATGTGGATCTGAAACACAATACGCAAGAACACACAAATACACCCATCGACTTTTTCATACAGGCATACACAATGGTTACCCGAAAACACACACACACACACACTGTCACACTCGCAACACAGCACTCACACTGGGCCTCGGCATAGCCATCAACACTTGGAACTGCCCTAACATACTCACAAACGTTTTCCCGACACACACATACACAAGAAACACACACAAACACCCATCGACTTTTTCTTACAGGCGTACACAGGGGGTTCTGAAACACACACAGACACACACACACTATCACACTCACAACACAGCACTCACACTGGGTCTCCAACACAGCCGTCAACACTTGGAACTGCTTTAACATAATCACAAACATGGTCCTGACACACACATATACAAATAACACACACAAACACCCATCGACTTTTTCTTGCAGGCATACACAATGGTTTCCTGCAAACACACACACACACACACACAAAAGTCACACTCACGACAGAGCACTCACATTGGATCTCCAGCAGAGCCATGAACACTTGGAATTACCTTAACATATTCACAAACGTGGTCCCGAAACACACATGCAGAAGAAACACACAAAAACACCCTACGACTTTTTCTTACAGACATACACAATGGTATCCAGCAAAACACACACACACACACACACATACACTATCACACGCACAACACAGCACTCACACTGGGTCCCCGGCATAGCCATCAACAGTTGGAACTGCCCTAACATACTCACAAACGTGGTCCCAACACACACATACACAAGAAACACACACAAACTCCCATTGACTTTTACTTACAGTCATGCACAATGGTTTCCGCAAACACACACACAAACACTATCACACTTACAACACAGCATTCACACTGGACTTGAATCTGCCCTAACATACAAACAAACGTGGTCCCGACACACACATACACAAGAAACACACACAAACAGCCATCAACTTTTTGTTACAGGCAGACAGAGTGGGGTTTCCCCAAACACACACACACACACACACACACACTGTCACACTAACAGCACACTACGCACACTGGGCCTCGGCAGAGCCATCAACACTTGGAACTGCCCTAACATACTCACAAACGTTTTCCCGACACACACATACACAAGAAACACACACAAACACCCATCGACTTTTTCTTACAGGCATACACAACGGTTTCCCGCGAACACACACACACAGTCACACTTACAACACAGCACTCACAATGGGTATCCAGCAGAACCATCAACACTTGGAACTGCCCTAAAATATTGACAAATGTGGTCGCGACACACACATACACATGAAACTCACACAAACATCCATCGACTTATTCTTACAGGCATACACAATGTTTTCCCGCCAACACAAACACACGCAGAAACACACACTGCCACACTCACAACACAGCATTCACACTGGCACTTGGAACTGCCACAACATACTCACATACGTGGTCCCGACACACATACACAAGAAACACACACAAACACCCATCGACTTTTTCTTAGAAGCATACACTGTGGGGTTCCCCCAAACACACACACACACAGAGACACACACACACTATCACACTCACAACACAGCACTCTCACTGGGTCTCCAGCAGAGCCATCAACACTTGGAACTGCCCTAACATATTCACAAATGTGGTCCCGACACACACATACAGAAGAAACACACACAAACACCCATGGAATTTTTCTTCTAGGCATACAGACTGGTTTCCTGCAAACACACACACAGACACGCACACACACTGTCACACTCACAACACGCACTCACACTGGATATCCAGCAAACTCGTGAACACTTGGAACTGCCCTCACACACTCAGAAATGTGGATCTGAAACACAATACGCAAGAACACACAAATACACCCATCGACTTTTTCATACAGGCATACACAATGGTTACCCGAAAACACACACACACACACACTGTCACACTCACAACACAGCACTCACTCTGTACCTCGGCAGAGACATCAACACTTGGAACTGCCCTCACACACTCACAAATGTGGATCTGAAACACAATACGCAAGAACACACAAATACACCCATCGACTTTTTCATACAGGCATACACAATGGTTACCGGAAAACACACACACACACACACACACACTGTCACACTCGCAACACAGCACTCACACTGGGCCTCGGCAGAGCCATCAACACTTGGAATTGCCCTAACATACTCACAAACGTTTTCCCGACACACACATACACAAGAAACACACACAAACACCCATCGACTTTTTCTTACAGGCGTACACAGGGGGTTCTGAAACACACACAGACACACACACACTATCACACTCACAACACAGCACTCACACTGGGTCTCCAACACAGCCGTCAACACTTGGAACTGCTTTAACATAATCACAAACATGGTCCTGACACACACATATACAAATAACACACACAAACACCCATCGACTTTTTCTTGCAGGCATACACAATGGTTTCCTGCAAACACACACACACACACACACACAAAAGGCACACTCACGACAGAGCACTCACATTGGATCTCCAGCAGAGCCATGAACACTTGGAATTACCTTAACATATTCACAAACGTGGTCCCGAAACACACATGCAGAAGAAACACACAAAAACACCCTACGACTTTTTCTTACAGACATACACAATGGTATCCAGCAAAACACACACACACACACACACATACACTATCACACGCACAACACAGCACTCACACTGGGTCCCCGGCATAGCCATCAACAGTTGGAACTGCCCTAACATACTCACAAACGTGGTCCCGACACACACATACACAAGAAACACACACAAACTCCCATTGACTTTTACTTACAGTCATGCACAATGGTTTCCGCAAACACACACACACACACTATCACACTCACAACACAGCATTCACACTGGCACTTGAATCTGCCCTAACATACAAACAAACGTTGTCCCGACACACACATACACAAGAAACACACACAAACAGCCATCAACTTTTTGTTACAGGCAGACAGAGTGGGGTTTCCCCAAACACACACACACACACACACACACACACACTGTCACACTAACAGCACACTACGCACACTGGGCCTCGGCAGAGCCATCAACACTTGGAACTGCCCTAACATACTCACAAACGTTTTCCCGACACACACATACACAAGAAACACACACAAACACCCATCGACTTTTTCTTAAAGGCATACACAACGGTTTCCCGCGAACACACACACACACAGTCACACTTACAACACAGCACTCACAATGGGTATCCAGCAGAACCATCAACACTTGGAACTGCCCTAAAATATTGACAAATGTGGTCGCGACACACACATACACATGAAACTCACACAAACATCCATCGACTTATTCTTACAGGCATACACAATGTTTAACCGCCAACACAAACACACACAGAAACACACACTGCCACACTCACAACACAGCATTCACACTGGCACTTGGAACTGCCACAACATACTCACATACGTGGTCCCGACACACACATACACAAGAAACACACACAAACACCCATCGACTTTTTCTTACAGGCATACACTGTGGGGTTCCCCCAAACACACACACACACACAGACACACACACACTATCACACTCACAACACAGCACTCTCACTGGGTCTCCAGCAGAGCCATCAACACTTGGAACTGCCCTAACATATTCACAAATGTGGTCCCGACACACACATACAGAAGAAACACACACAAACACCCATCGAATTTTTCTTATAGGCATACAGACTGGTTTCCTGCAAACACACACACAGACACGCACACACACTGTCACACTCACAACACACACTCACACTGGATATCCAGCAAACTCGTGAACACTTGGAACTGCCCTCACACACTCAGAAATGTGGATCTGAAACACAATACGCAAGAACACACAAATACACCCATCGACTTTTTCATACAGGCATACACAATGGTTACCCGAAAACACACACACACACACACACACACTCTCACACTCACAACACAGCACTCACTCTGTACCTCGGCAGAGACATCAACACTTGGAACTGCCCTCACACACTCACAAATGTGGATCTGAAACACAATACGCAAGAACACACAAATACACCCATCGACTTTTTCATACAGGCATACACAATGGTTACCGGAAAACACACACACACACACACACACACTGTCACACTCGCAACACAGCCTTCACACTGGGCCTCGGCAGAGCCATCAACACTTGGAACTGCCCTAACATACTGACAAACGTTTTCCCGACACACACATACACAAGAAACACACACAAACACCCATCGACTTTTTCTTACAGGCGTACACAGGGGGTTCTGAAACACACACAGACACACACACACTATCACACTCACAACACAGCACTCACACTGGGTCTCCAACACAGCCGTCAACACTTGGAACTGCTTTAACATAATCACAAACATGGTCCTGACACACACATATACAAATAACACACACAAACACCCATCGACTTTTTCTTGCAGGCATACACAATGGTTTCCTGCAAACACACACACAAACACACACACACACACACAAAAGTCACACTCACGACAGAGCACTCACATTGGATCTCCAGCAGAGCCATGAACACTTGGAATTACCTTAACATATTCACAAACGTGGTCCCGAAACACACATGCAGAAGAAACACACAAAAACACCCTACGACTTTTTCTTACAGACATACACAATGGTATCCAGCAAAACACACACACACACACACATACACTATCACACGCACAACACAGCACTCACACTGGGTCCCCGGCATAGCCATCAACAGTTGGAACTGCCCTAACATACTCACAAACGTGGTCCCGACACACACATACACAAGAAACACACACAAACTCCCATTGACTTTTACTTACAGTCATGCACAATGGTTTCCGCAAACACACACACACACACACTATCACACTCACAACACAGCATTCACACTGGCACTTGAATCTGCCCTGACATACAAACAAACGTGGTCCCGACACACACATACACAAGAAACACACACAAACACCCATCAACATTTTGTTACAGGCAGACAGAGTGGGGTTTCCCCAAACACACACACACACACACACACACACACACTGTCACACTAACAGCACAGTACGCACACTGGGCCTCGGCAGAGCCATCAACACTTGGAACTGCCCTAACATACTCACAAACATTTTCCCGACACACACATACACAAGAAACACACACAAACACCCATCGACTTTTTCTTACAGGCATACACAACGGTTTCCCGCGAACACACACACACACAGTCACACTTACAACACAGCACTCACAATGGGTATCCAGCAGAACCATCAACACTTGGAACTGCCCTAAAATATTGACAAATGTGGTCGCGACACACACATACACATGAAACTCACACAAACATCCATCGACTTATTCTTACAGGCATACACAATGTTTTCCCGCCAACACAAACACACACAGAAACACACACTGCCACACTCACAACACAGCATTCACACTGGCACTTGGAACTGCCACAACATACTCACATACGTGGTCCCGACACACACATACACAAGAAACACACACAAACACCCATCGACTTTTTCTTAGAAGCATACACTGTGGGGTTCCCCCAAACACACACACACACAGAGACACACACACACTATCACACTCACAACACAGCACTCTCACTGGGTCTCCAGCAGAGCCATCAACACTTGGAACTGCCCTAACATATTCACAAATGTGGTCCCGACACACACATACAGAAGAAACACACACAAACACCCATGGAATTTTTCTTATAGGCATACAGACTGGTTTCCTGCAAACACACACACAGACACGCACACACACTGTCACACTCACAACACACACTCACACTGGATATCCAGCAAACTCGTGAACACTTGGAACTGCCCTCACACACTCAGAAATGTGGATCTGAAACACAATACGGAAGAACACACAAATACACCCATCGACTTTTTCATACAGGCATACACAATGGTTACCCGAAAACACACACACACACACACACTCTCACACTCACAACACAGCACTCACTCTGTACCTCGGCAGAGACATCAACACTTGGAACTGCCCTCACACACTCACAAATGTGGATCTGAAACACAATACGCAAGAACACACAAATACACCCATCGACTTTTTCATACAGGCATACACAATGGTTATCGGAAAACTAACACACACACACACTGTCACACTCGCAACACAGCCTTCACACTGGGCCTCGGCAGAGCCATCAACACTTGGAACTGCCCTAACAAACTGACACACGTTTTCCCGACACACACATACACAAGAAACACACACAAACACCCATGGAATTTTTCTTACAGGCGTACACAGGGGGTTCTGAAACACACACAGACACACACACACTATCACACTCACAACACAGCACTCACACTGGGTCTCCAACACAGCCGTCAACACTTGGAACTGCTTTAACATAATCACAAACATGGTCCTGACACACACATATACAAATAACACACACAAACACCCATCGACTTTTTCTTGCAGGCATACACAATGGTTTCATGCAAACACACACACACACACACACACACAAAAGTCACACTCACGACAGAGCACTCACATTGGATCTCCAGCAGAGCCATGAACACTTGGAATTACCTTAACATATTCACAAACGTGGTCCCGAAACACACATGCAGAAGAAACACACAAAAACACCCTACGACTTTTTCTTACAGACATACACAATGGTATCCAGCAAAACACACACACACACACACACATACACTATCACACGCACAACACAGCACTCACACTGGGTCCCCGGCATAGCCATCAACAGTTGGAACTGCCCTAACATACTCACAAACGTGGTCCCGACACACACATACACAAGAAACACACACAAACTCCCATTGACTTTTACTTACAGTCATGCACAATGGTTTCCGCAAACACACACACACACACACTATCACACTCACAACACAGCATTCACACTGGCACTTGAATCTGCCCTAACATACAAACAAACGTGGTCCCGACACACACATACACAAGAAACACACAGAAACACCCATCAACATTTTGTTACAGGCAGACAGAGTGGGGTTTCCCCAAACAAACACACACACACATACACTGTCACACTAACAGCACACTATGCACACTGGGCCTCGGCAGAGCCATCAACACTTGGAACTGCCCTAACATACTCACAAACGTTTTCCCGACACACACATACACAAGAAACACACACAAACACCCATCGACTTTTTCTTACAGGCATACACAACGGTTTCCCGCGAACACACACACACACAGTCACACTTACAACACAGCACTCACAATGGGTATCCAGCAGAACCATCAACACTTGGAACTGCCCTAAAATATTGACAAATGTGGTCGCGACACACACATACACATGAAACTCACACAAACATCCATCGACTTATTCTTACAGGCATACACAATGTTTTCCCGCCAACACAAACACACACAGAAACACACACTGCCACACTCACAACACAGCATTCACACTGGCACTTGGAACTGCCACAACATACTCACATACGTGGTCCCGACACACACATACACAAGAAACACACACAAACACCCATCGACTTTTTCTTAGAAGCATACACTGTGGGGTTCCCCCAAACACACACACACACAGAGACACACACACACTATCACACTCACAACACAGCACTCTCACTGGGTCTCCAGCAGAGCCATCAACACTTGGAACTGCCCTAACATATTCACAAATGTGGTCCCGACACACACATACAGAAGAAACACACACAAACACCCATGGAATTTTTCTTTAGGCATACAGACTGGTTTCCTGCAAACACACACACAGACACGCACACACACTGTCACACTCACAACACACACTCACACTGGATATCCAGCAAACTCGTGAACACTTGGAACTGCCCTCACACACTCAGAAATGTGGATCTGAAACACTATACGCAAGAACACACAAATACACCCATTGACTTTTTCATACAGGCATACACAATGGTTACCCGAAAACACACACACACACACACACACACTCTCACACTCACAACACAGCACTCACTCTGTACCTCGGCAGAGACATCAACACTTGGAACTGCCCTCACACACTCACAAATGTGGATCTGAAACACAATACGCAAGAACACACAAATACACCCATCGACTTTTTCATACAGGCATACACAATGGTTACCCGAAAACACACACACACACACACACACTGTCACACTCGCAACACAGCACTCACACTGGGCCTCGGCAGAGCCATCAACACTTGGAACTGCCCTAACATACTCACAAACGTTTTCCCGACACACACATACACAAGAAACACACACAAACACCCATGGAATTTTTCTTACAGGCGTACACAGGGGGTTCTGAAACACACACAGACACACACACACTATCACACTCACAACACAGCACTCACACTGGGTCTCCAACACAGCCGTCAACACTTGGAACTGCTTTAACATAATCACAAACATGGTCCTGACACACACATATACAAATAACACACACAAACACCCATCGACGTTTTCTTGCAGGCATACACAATGGTTTCCTGCAAACACACACACACACACACACACAAAAGTCACACTCACGACAGAGCACTCACATTGGATCTCCAGCAGAGCCATGAACACTTGGAATTACCTTAACATATTCACAAACGTGGTCCCGAAACACACATGCAGAAGAAACACACAAAAACACCCTACGACTTTTTCTTACAGACATACACAATGGTATCCAGCAAAACACACACACACACACACATACACTATCACACGCACAACACAGCACTCACACTGGGTCCCCGGCATAGCCATCAACAGTTGGAACTGCCCTAACATACTCACAAACGTGGTCCCGACACACACATACACAAGAAACACAAACTCCCATTGACTTTTACTTACAGTCATGCACAATGGTTTCCGCAAACACACACACACTATCACACTCACAACACAGCATTCACACTGGCACTTGAATCTGCCCTAACATACAAACAAACGTGGTCCCGACACACACATACACAAGAAACACACACAAACTCCCATCAACATTTTGTTACAGGGAGACAGAGTGGGGTTTCCCCAAACACACACACACACACACACACACTGTCACACTAACAGCACACTATGCACACTGGGCCTCGGCAGAGCCATCAACACTTGGAACTGCCCTAACATACTCACAAACGTTTTCCCGACACACACATACACAAGAAACACACACAAACACCCATCGAGTTTTTCTTACAGGCATACACAACGGTTTCCCGCGAACACACACACACACAGTCACACTTACAACACAGCACTCACAATGGGTATCCAGCAGAACCATCAACACTTGGAACTGCCCTAAAATATTGACAAATGTGGTCGCGACACACACATACACATGAAACTCACACAAACATCCATCGACTTATTCTTACAGGCATACACAATGTTTTCCCGCCAACACAAACACACACAGAAACACACACTGCCACACTCACAACACAGCATTCACACTGGCACTTGGAACTGCCACAACATACTCACATACGTGGTCCCGACACACACATACACAAGAAACACACACAAACACCCATCGACTTTTTCTTAGAAGCATACACTGTGGGGTTCCCCCAAACACACACACACACAGAGACACACACACACTATCACACTCACAACACAGCACTCTCACTGGGTCTCCAGCAGAGCCATCAACACTTGGAACTGCCCTAACATATTCACAAATGTGGTCCCGACACACACATACAGAAGAAACACACACAAACACCCATGGAATTTTTCTTTAGGCATACAGACTGGTTTCCTGCAAACACACACACAGACACGCACACACACTGTCACACTCACAACACACACTCACACTGGATATCAAGCAAACTCGTGAACACTTGGAACTGCCCTCACACACTCAGAAATGTGGATCTGAAACACTATACGCAAGAACACACAAATACACCCATTGACTTTTTCATACAGGCATACACAATGGTTACCCGAAAACACACACACACACACACACACACTCTCACACTCACAACACAGCACTCACTCTGTACCTCGGCAGAGACATCAACACTTGGAACTGCCCTCACACATTCAGAAATGTGGATCTGAAACACTATACGCAAGAACACACAAATACACCCATCGAATTTTTCATACAGGCATACACAATGGTTACCCGAAAACACACACACACACACACACACACACTCTCACACTCACAACACAGCACTCACTCTGTACCTCGGCAGAGACATCAACACTTGGAACTGCCCTCACACACTCACAAATGTGGATCTGAAACACAATACGCAAGAACACACAAATACACCCATCGACTTTTTCATACAGGCATACACAATGGTTACCCGAAAACACACACACACACACACACACACTGTCACACTCGCAACACAGCACTCACACTGGGCCTCGGCAGAGCCATCAACACTTGGAACTGCCCTAACATACTCACAAACGTTTTCCCGACACACACATACACAAGAAACACACACAAACACCCATGGAATTTTTCTTACAGGCGTACACAGGGGGTTCTGAAACACACACAGACACACACACTATCACACTCACAACACAGCACTCACACTGGGTCTCCAACACAGCCGTCAACACTTGGAACTGCTTTAACATAATCACAAACATGGTCCTGACACACACATATACAAATAACACACACAAACACCCATCGACGTTTTCTTGCAGGCATACACAATGGTTTCCTGCAAACACACACACACACACACACACAAAAGTCACACTCACGACAGAGCACTCACATTGGATCTCCAGCAGAGCCATGAACACTTGGAATTACCTTAACATATTCACAAACGTGGTCCCGAAACACACATGCAGAAGAAACACACAAAAACACCCTACGACTTTTTCTTACAGACATACACAATGGTATCCAGCAAAACACACACACACACACACACATACACTATCACACGCACAACACAGGACTCACACTGGGTCCCCGGCATAGCCATCAACAGTTGGAACTGCCCTAACATACTCACAAACGTGGTCCCGACACACACATACACAAGAAACACACACAAACTCCCATTGACTTTTACTTACAGTCATGCACAATGGTTTCCGCAAACACACACACACACTATCACACTCACAACACAGCATTCACACTGGCACTTGAATCTGCCCTAACATACAAACAAACGTGGTCCCGACACACACATACACAAGAAACACACACAAACTCCCATCAACATTTTGTTACAGGGAGACAGAGTGGGGTTTCCCGAAACACACACACACACACACACACTGTCACACTAACAGCACACTATGCACACTGGGCCTCGGCAGAGCCATCAACACTTGGAACTGCCCTAACATACTCACAAACGTTTTCCCGACACACACATACACAAGAAACACACACAAACACCCATCGACTTTTTCTTACAGGCATACACAACGGTTTCCCGCGAACACACACACACAGAGTCACACTTACAACACAGCACTCACAATGGGTATCCAGCAGAACCATCAACACTTGGAACTGCCCTAAAATATTGACAAATGTGGTCGCGACACACACATACACATGAAACTCACACAAACATCCATCGACTTATTCTTACAGGCATACACAATGTTTTCCCGCCAACACAAACACACACAGAAACACACACTGCCACACTCACAACACAGCATTCACACTGGCACTTGGAACTGCCACAACATACTCACATACGTGGTCCCGACACACACATACACAAGAAACACACACAAACACCCATCGACTTTTTCTTAGAAGCATACACTGTCGGGTTCCCCCAAACACACACACACAGAGACACACACACACTATCACACTCACAACACAGCACTCTCACTGGGTCTCCAGCAGAGCCATCAACACTTGGAACTGCCCTAACATATTCACAAATGTGGTCCCGACACACACATACAGAAGAAACACACACAAACACCCATGGAATTTTTCTTATAGGCATACAGACTGGTTTCCTGCAAACACACACACAGACACGCACACACACTGTCACACTCACAACACACACTCACACTGGATATCCAGCAAACTCGTGAACACTTGGAACTGCCCTCACACACTCAGAAATGTGGATCTGAAACACAATACGCAAGAACACACAAATACACCCATCGACTTTTTCATACTGGCATACACAATGGTTACCCGAAAACACACACACACACACACTGTCACACTCGCAACACAGCACTCACACTGGGCCTCGGCATAGCCATCAACACTTGGAACTGCCCTAACATACTCACAAACGTTTTCCCGACACACACATACACAAGAAACACACACAAACACCCATCGACTTTTTCTTACAGGCGTACACAGGGGGTTCTGAAACACACACAGACACACACACACTATCACACTCACAACACAGCACTCACACTGGGTCTCCAACACAGCCGTCAACACTTGGAACTGCTTTAACATAATCACAAACATGGTCCTGACACACACATATACAAATAACACACACAAACACCCATCGACTTTTTCTTGCAGGCATACACAATGGTTTCCTGCAAACACACACACACACACACACACAAAAGTCACACTCACGACAGAGCACTCACATTGGATCTCCAGCAGAGCCATGAACACTTGGAATTACCTTAACATATTCACAAACGTGGTCCCGAAACACACATGCAGAAGAAACACACAAAAACACCCTACGACTTTTTCTTACAGACATACACAATGGTATCCAGCAAAACACACACACACACACACATACACTATCACACGCACAACACAGCACTCACACTGGGTCCCCGGCATAGCCATCAACAGTTGGAACTGCCCTAACATACTCACAAACGTGGTCCCAACACACACATACACAAGAAACACACACAAACTCCCATTGACTTTTACTTACAGTCATGCACAATGGTTTCCGCAAACACACACACAAACACTATCACACTTACAACACAGCATTCACACTGGACTTGAATCTGCCCTAACATACAAACAAACGTGGTCCCGACACACACATACACAAGAAACACACACAAACAGCCATCAACTTTTTGTTACAGGCAGACAGAGTGGGGTTTCCCCAAACACACACACACACACACACACACACTGTCACACTAACAGCACACTACGCACACTGGGCCTCGGCAGAGCCATCAACACTTGGAACTGCCCTAACATACTCACAAACGTTTTCCCGACACACACATACACAAGAAACACACACAAACACCCATCGACTTTTTCTTACAGGCATACACAACGGTTTCCCGCGAACACACACACACAGTCACACTTACAACACAGCACTCACAATGGGTATCCAGCAGAACCATCAACACTTGGAACTGCCCTAAAATATTGACAAATGTGGTCGCGACACACACATACACATGAAACTCACACAAACATCCATCGACTTATTCTTACAGGCATACACAATGTTTTCCCGCCAACACAAACACACGCAGAAACACACACTGCCACACTCACAACACAGCATTCACACTGGCACTTGGAACTGCCACAACATACTCACATACGTGGTCCCGACACACACATACACAAGAAACACACACAAACACCCATCGACTTTTTCTTAGAAGCATACACTGTGGGGTTCCCCCAAACACACACACACACAGAGACACACACACACTATCACACTCACAACACAGCACTCTCACTGGGTCTCCAGCAGAGCCATCAACACTTGGAACTGCCCTAACATATTCACAAATGTGGTCCCGACACACACATACAGAAGAAACACACACAAACACCCATGGAATTTTTCTTCTAGGCATACAGACTGGTTTCCTGCAAACACACACACAGACACGCACACACACTGTCACACTCACAACACGCACTCACACTGGATATCCAGCAAACTCGTGAACACTTGGAACTGCCCTCACACACTCAGAAATGTGGATCTGAAACACAATACGCAAGAACACACAAATACACCCATCGACTTTTTCATACAGGCATACACAATGGTTACCCGAAAACACACACACACACACACTGTCACACTCACAACACAGCACTCACTCTGTACCTCGGCAGAGACATCAACACTTGGAACTGCCCTCACACACTCACAAATGTGGATCTGAAACACAATACGCAAGAACACACAAATACACCCATCGACTTTTTCATACAGGCATACACAATGGTTACCCGAAAACACACACACACACACACACACACTGTCACACTCGCAACACAGCACTCACACTGGGCCTCGGCAGAGCCATCAACACTTGGAACTGCCCTAACATACTCACAAACGTTTTCCCGACACACACATACACAAGAAACACACACAAACACCCATGGAATTTTTCTTACAGGCGTACACAGGGGGTTCTGAAACACACACAGACACACACACTATCACACTCACAACACAGCACTCACACTGGGTCTCCAACACAGCCGTCAACACTTGGAACTGCTTTAACATAATCACAAACATGGTCCTGACACACACATATACAAATAACACACACAAACACCCATCGACGTTTTCTTGCAGGCATACACAATGGTTTCCTGCAAACACACACACACACACACACACAAAAGTCACACTCACGACAGAGCACTCACATTGGATCTCCAGCAGAGCCATGAACACTTGGAATTACCTTAACATATTCACAAACGTGGTCCCGAAACACACATGCAGAAGAAACACACAAAAACACCCTACGACTTTTTCTTACAGACATACACAATGGTATCCAGCAAAACACACACACACACACACACATACACTATCACACGCACAACACAGCACTCACACTGGGTCCCCGGCATAGCCATCAACAGTTGGAACTGCCCTAACATACTCACAAACGTGGTCCCGACACACACATACACAAGAAACACACACAAACTCCCATTGACTTTTACTTACAGTCATGCACAATGGTTTCCGCAAACACACACACACTATCACACTCACAACACAGCATTCACACTGGCACTTGAATCTGCCCTAACATACAAACAAACGTGGTCCCGACACACACATACACAAGAAACACACACAAACTCCCATCAACATTTTGTTACAGGGAGACAGAGTGGGGTTTCCCCAAACACACACACACACACACACACTGTCACACTAACAGCACACTATGCACACTGGGCCTCGGCAGAGCCATCAACACTTGGAACTGCCCTAACATACTCACAAACGTTTTCCCGACACACACATACACAAGAAACACACACAAACACCCATCGAGTTTTTCTTACAGGCATACACAACGGTTTCCCGCGAACACACACACACACAGTCACACTTACAACACAGCACTCACAATGGGTATCCAGCAGAACCATCAACACTTGGAACTGCCCTAAAATATTGACAAATGTGGTCGCGACACACACATACACATGAAACTCACACAAACATCCATCGACTTATTCTTACAGGCATACACAATGTTTTCCCGCCAACACAAACACACACAGAAACACACACTGCCACACTCACAACACAGCATTCACACTGGCACTTGGAACTGCCACAACATACTCACATACGTGGTCCCGACACACACATACACAAGAAACACACACAAACACCCATCGACTTTTTCTTAGAAGCATACACTGTGGGGTTCCCCCAAACACACACACACACAGAGACACACACACACTATCACACTCACAACACAGCACTCTCACTGGGTCTCCAGCAGAGCCATCAACACTTGGAACTGCCCTAACATATTCACAAATGTGGTCCCGACACACACATACAGAAGAAACACACACAAACACCCATGGAATTTTTCTTTAGGCATACAGACTGGTTTCCTGCAAACACACACACAGACACGCACACACACTGTCACACTCACAACACACACTCACACTGGATATCAAGCAAACTCGTGAACACTTGGAACTGCCCTCACACACTCAGAAATGTGGATCTGAAACACTATACGCAAGAACACAAAAATACACCCATCGACTTTTTCATACAGGCATACACAATGGTTACCCGAAAACACACACACACACACACACACACTCTCACACTCACAACACAGCACTCACTCTGTACCTCGGCAGAGACATCAACACTTGGAACTGCCCTCACACACTCACAAATGTGGATCTGAAACACAATACGCAAGAACACACAAATACACCCATCGACTTTTTCATACAGGCATACACAATGGTTATCGGAAAACTAACACACACACACACTGTCACACTCGCAACACAGCCTTCACACTGGGCCTCGGCAGAGCCATCAACACTTGGAACTGCCCTAACAAACTGACACACGTTTTCCCGACACACACATACACAAGAAACACACACAAACACCCATGGAATTTTTCTTACAGTCGTACACAGGGGGTTCTGAAACACACACAGACACACACACACTATCACACTCACAACACAGCACTCACACTGGGTCTCCAACACAGCCGTCAACACTTGGAACTGCTTTAACATAATCACAAACATGGTCCTGACACACACATATACAAATAACACACACAAACACCCATCGACTTTTTCTTGCAGGCATACACAATGGTTTCATGCAAACACACACACACACACACACACACAAAAGTCACACTCACGACAGAGCACTCACATTGGATCTCCAGCAGAGCCATGAACACTTGGAATTACCTTAACATATTCACAAACGTGGTCCCGAAACACACATGCAGAAGAAACACACAAAAACACCCTACGACTTTTTCTTACAGACATACACAATGGTATCCAGCAAAACACACACACACACACACATACACTATCACACGCACAACACAGCACTCACACTGGGTCCCCGGCATAGCCATCAACAGTTGGAACTGCCCTAACATACTCACAAACGTGGTCCCGACACACACATACACAAGAAACACACACAAACTCCCATTGACTTTTACTTACAGTCATGCACAATGGTTTCCACAAACACACACACACACACACACTATCACACTCACAACACAGCATTCACACTGGCACTTGAATCTGCCCTAACATACAAACAAACGTGGTCCCGACACACACATACACAAGAAACACACACAATCACCCATCAACATTTTGTTACAGGCAGACAGAGTGGGGTTTCCCCAAACACACACACACACACACACACACTGTCACACTAACAGCACACTACGCACACTGGGCCTCGGCAGAGCCATCAACACTTGGAACTGCCCTAACATACTCACAAACATTCTCCCGACACACACATACACAAGAAACACACACAAACACCCATCGACTTTTTCTTACAGGCGTACACAGGGGGTTCTGAAACACACACAGACACACACACACTATCACACTCACAACACAGCACTCACACTGGGTCTCCAACACAGCCGTCAACACTTGGAACTGCTTTAACATAATCACAAACATGGTCCTGACACACACATATACAAATAACACACACAAACACCCATCGACTTTTTCTTGCAGGCATACACAATGGTTTCCTGCAAACACACACACACACACACACACAAAAGTCACACTCACGACAGAGCACTCACATTGGATCTCCAGCAGAGCCATGAACACTTGGAATTACCTTAACATATTCACAAACGTGGTCCCGAAACACACATGCAGAAGAAACACACAAAAACACCCTACGACTTTTTCTTACAGACATACACAATGGTATCCAGCAAAACACACACACACACACACACATACACTATCACACGCACAACACAGCACTCACACTGGGTCCCCGGCATAGCCATCAACAGTTGGAACTGCCCTAACATACTCACAAACGTGGTCCCGACACACACATACACAAGAAACACACACAAACTCCCATTGACTTTTACTTACAGTCATGCACAATGGTTTCCGCAAACACACACACACACACTATCACACTCACAACACAGCATTCACACTGGCACTTGAATCTGCCCTAACATACAAACAAACGTTGTCCCGACACACACATACACAAGAAACACACACAAACAGCCATCAACTTTTTGTTACAGGCAGACAGAGTGGGGTTTCCCCAAACACACACACACACACACACACACACACTGTCACACTAACAGCACACTACGCACACTGGGCCTCGGCAGAGCCATCAACACTTGGAACTGCCCTAACATACTCACAAACGTTTTCCCGACACACACATACACAAGAAACACACACAAACACCCATCGACTTTTTCTTACAGGCATACACAACGGTTTCCCGCGAACACACACACACACAGTCACACTTACAACACAGCACTCACAATGGGTATCCAGCAGAACCATCAACACTTGGAACTGCCCTAAAATATTGACAAATGTGGTCGCGACACACACATACACATGAAACTCACACAAACATCCATCGACTTATTCTTACAGGCATACACAATGTTTAATCGCCAACACAAACACACACAGAAACACACACTGCCACACTCACAACACAGCATTCACACTGGCACTTGGAACTGCCACAACATACTCACATACGTGGTCCCGACACACACATACACAAGAAACACACACAAACACCCATCGACTTTTTCTTAGAAGCATACACTGTGGGGTTCCCCCAAACACACACACACACACAGAGACACACACACACTATCACACTCACAACACAGCACTCTCACTGGGTCTCCAGCAGAGCCATCAACACTTGGAACTGCCCTAACATATTCACAAATGTGGTCCCGACACACACATACAGAAGAAACACACACAAACACCCATGGAATTTTTCTTCTAGGCATACAGACTGGTTTCCTGCAAACACACACACAGACACGCACACACACTGTCACACTCACAACACGCACTCACACTGGATATCCAGCAAACTCGTGAACACTTGGAACTGCCCTCACACACTCAGAAATGTGGATCTGAAACACAATACGCAAGAACACACAAATACACCCATCGACTTTTTCATACAGGCATACACAATGGTTACCCGAAAACACACACACACACACACACACTCTCACACTCACAACACAGCACTCACTCTGTACCTCGGCAGAGACATCAACACTTGGAACTGCCCTCACACACTCACAAATGTGGATCTGAAACACAATACGCAAGAACACACAAATACACCCATCGACTTTTTCATACAGGCATACACAATGGTTACCGGAAAACACACACACACACATACACACACACTGTCACACTCGCAACACAGCACTCACACTGGGCCTCGGCAGAGCCAACAACACTTGGAACTGCCCTAACATACTCACAAACGTTTTCCCGACACACACATACACAAGAAACACACACAAACACCCATTGACTTTTTCTTACAGGCGTACACAGGGGGTTCTGAAACACACACAGACACACACACACTATCACACTCACAACACAGCACTCACACTGGGTCTCCAACACAGCCGTCAACACTTGGAACTGCTTTAACATAATCACAAACATGGTCCTGACACACACATATACAAATAACACACACAAACACCCATCGACTTTTTCTTGCAGGCATACACAATGGTTTCCTGCAAACACACACACACACACACACACAAAAGTCACACTCACGACAGAGCACTCACATTGGATCTCCAGCAGAGCCATGAACACTTGGAATTACCTTAACATATTCACAAACGTGGTCCCGAAACACACATGCAGAAGAAACACACAAAAACACCCTACGACTTTTTCTTACAGACATACACAATGGTATCCAGCAAAACACACACAAACACACACACACATACACTATCACACGCACAACACAGCACTCACACTGGGTCCCCGGCATACCATCAACAGTTGGAACTGCCCTAACATACTCACAAACGTGGTCCCGACACACACATACACAAGAAACACACACAAACTCCCATTGACTTTTACTTACAGTCATGCACAATGGTTTCCGCAAACACACACACACACACACTATCACACTCACAACACAGCATTCACACTGGCACTTGAATCTGCCCTAACATACAAACAAACGTGGTCCCGACACACACATACAGAAGAAACACACACAAACACCCATCAACTTTTTGTTACAGGCAGACAGAGTGGGGTTTCCCCAAACACACACACACACACACACACACTGTCACACTAACAGCACACTACGCACACTGGGCCTCGGCAGAGCCATCAACACTTGGAACTGCCCTAACATACTCACAAACGTTTTCCCGACACACACATACACAAGAAACACACACAAACACCCATCGACTTTTTCTTACAGGCATACACAACGGTTTCCCGCGAACACACACACACACAGTCACACTTACAACACAGCACTCACAATGGGTATCCAGCAGAACCATCAACACTTGGAACTGCCCTAAAATATTGACAAATGTGGTCGCGACACACACATACACATGAAACTCACACAAACATCCATCGACTTATTCTTACAGGCATACACAATGTTTTCCCGCCAACACAAACACACACAGAAACACACACTGCCACACTCACAACACAGCATTCACACTGGCACTTGGAACTGCCACAACATACTCACATACGTGGTCCCGACACACACATACACAAGAAACACACACAAACACCCATCGACTTTTTCTTAGAAGCATACACTGTGGGGTTCCCCCAAACACACACACACACAGAGACACACACACACTATCACACTCACAACACAGCACTCTCACTGGGTCTCCAGCAGAGCCATCAACACTTGGAACTGCCCTAACATATTCACAAATGTGGTCCCGACACACACATACAGAAGAAACACACACAAACACCCATGGAATTTTTCTTATAGGCATACAGACTGGTTTCCTGCAAACACACACACAGACACGCACACACACTGTCACACTCACAACACACACTCACACTGGATATCCAGCAAACTCGTGAACACTTGGAACTGCCCTCACACACTCAGAAATGTGGATCTGAAACACAATACGCAAGAACACACAAATACACCCATCGACTTTTTCATACAGGCATACACAATGGTTACCCGAAAACACACACACACACAGACACACACAGTCACACTCGCAACACAGCACTCACACTGGGCCTCGGCAGAGCCATCAACCCTTGGAACTGCCCTAACATACTCACAAACGTTTTCCCGACACACACATACACAAGAAACACACACAAACACCCATGGAATTTTTCTTACAGGCATACAGACTGGTTTCCTGCAAACACACACACAGACACGCACACACACTGTCACACTCACAACACACACCCACACTGGATATCCAGCAAACTCGTGAACACTTGGAACTGCCCTCACACACTCAGAAATGTGGATCTGAAACACTATACGCAAGAACACACAAATACACCCATTGACTTTTTCATACAGGCATACACAATGGTTACCCGAAAACACACACACACACACACACACACTCTCACACTCACAACACAGCACTCACTCTGTACCTCGGCAGAGACATCAACACTTGGAACTGCCCTCACACACTCACAAATGTGGATCTGAAACACAATACGCAAGAACACACAAATACACCCATCGACTTTTTCATACAGGCATACACAATGGTTACCTGAAAACACACACACACACACACACACTGTCACACTCGCAACACAGCACTCACACTGGGCCTCGGCAGAGCCATCAACACTTGGAACTGCCCTAACATACTCACAAACGTTTTCCCGACACACACATACACAAGAAACACACACAAACACCCATCGACTTTTTCTTACAGGCGTACACAGGGGGTTCTGAAACACACACAGACATACACACTATCACACTCACAACACAGCACTCACACTGGGTCTCCAACACAGCCGTCAACACTTGGAACTGCTTTAACATAATCACAAACATGGTCCTGACACACACATATACAAATAACACACACAAACACCCATCGACGTTTTCTTGCAGGCATACACAATGGTTTCCTGCAAACACACACACACACACACACACAAAAGTCACACTCACGACAGAGCACTCACATTGGATCTCCAGCAGAGCCATGAACACTTGGAATTACCTTAACATATTCACAAACGTGGTCC
>NC_079874.1:13347646-13375146 GCF_023065955.2 Ursus arctos | reverse complement strand
GTGGATCTGAAACACAATACGCAAGAACACACAAATACACCCATCGACTTTTTCATACAGGCATACACAATGGTTACCGGAAAACACACACACACACACACACACTGTCACACTCGCAACACAGCACTCACACTGGGCCTCGGCAGAGCCATCAACACTTGGAACTGCCCTCACACACTCACAAACGTTTTCCCGACACACACATACACAAGAAACACACACAAACACCCATCGACTTTTTCTTACAGGCGTACACAGGGGGTTCTGAAACACACACAGACACACACACACTATCACACTCACAACACAGCACTCACACTGGGTCTCCAACACAGCCGTCAACACTTGGAACTGCTTTAACATAATCACAAACATGGTCCTGACACACACATATACAAATAACACACACAAACACCCATCGACTTTTTCTTGCAGGCATACACAATGGTTTCCTGCAAACACACACACACACACACACACACAAATGTCACACTCACGACAGAGCACTCACATTGGATCTCCAGCGGAGCCATGAACACTTGGAATTACCTTAACATATTCACAAACGTGGTCCCGAAACACACATGCAGAAGAAACACACAAAAACACCCTATGACTTTTTCTTACAGACATACACAATGGTATCCAGCAAAACACACACACACACACACACATACACTATCACACGCACAACACAGCACTCACACTGGGTCCCCGGCATAGCCATCAACAGTTGGAACTGCCCTAACATACTCACAAACGTGGTCCCAACACACACATACACAAGAAACACACACAAACTCCCATTGACTTTTACTTACAGTCATGCACAATGGTTTCCGCAAACACACACACACACACTATCACACTCACAACACAGCATTCACACTGGCACTTGAATCTGCCCTAACATACAAACAAACGTGGTCCCGACACACACATACACAAGAAACACACACAAACAGCCATCAACTTTTTGTTACAGGCAGACAGAGTGGGGTTTCCCCAAACACACACACACACACACACACACACACACACACTGTCACACTAACAGCACACTACGCAAACTGGGCCTCGGCAGAGCCATCAACACTTGGAACTGCCCTAACATACTCACAAACGTTTTCCCGACACACACATACACAAGAAACACACACAAACACCCATCGAGTTTTTCTTACAGGCATACACAACGGTTTCCCGCGAACACACACACACACAGTCACACTTACAACACAGCACTCACAATGGGTATCCAGCAGAACCATCAACACTTGGAACTGCCCTAAAATATTGACAAATGTGGTCGCGACACACACATACACATGAAACTCACACAAACATCCATCGACTTATTCTTACAGGCATACACAATGTTTTCCCGCCAACACAAACACACACAGAAACACACACTGCCACACTCACAACACAGCATTCACACTGGCACTTGGAACTGCCACAACATACTCACATACGTGGTCCCGACACACACATACACAAGAAACACACACAAACACCCATCGACTTTTTCTTAGAAGCATACACTGTGGGGTTCCCCCAAACACACACACACACAGAGACACACACACACTATCACACTCACAACACAGCACTCTCACTGGGTCTCCAGCAGAGCCATCAACACTTGGAACTGCCCTAACATATTCACAAATGTGGTCCCGACACACACATACAGAAGAAACACACACAAACACCCATGGAATTTTTCTTATAGGCATACAGACTGGTTTCCTGCAAACACACACACAGACACGCACACACACTGTCACACTCACAACACACACTCACACTGGATATCCAGCAAACTCGTGAACACTTGGAACTGCCCTCACACACTCACAAATGTGGATCTGAAACACAATACGCAAGAACACACAAATACACCCATCGACTTTTTCATACAGGCATACACAATGGTTACCCGAAAACACACACACACACACACACTCTCACACTCACAACACAGCACTCACTCTGTACCTCGGCAGAGACATCAACACTTGGAACTGCCCTCACACACTCACAAATGTGGATCTGAAACACAATATGCAAGAACACACAAATACACCCATCGACTTTTTCATACAGGCATACACAATGGTTACCGGAAAACACACACACACACACACACACACTCTCACACTCACAACACAGCTCTCACTCTGTACCTCGGCAGAGACATCAACACTTGGAACTGCCCTCACACACTCACAAATGTGGATCTGAAACACAATACGCAAGAACACACAAATACACCCATCGACTTTTTCATACAGGCATACACAATGGTTACCGGAAAAAACACACACACACACACACACACACTGTCACACTCGCAACACAGCACTCACACTGGGCCTCGGCAGAGCCATCAACACTTGGAACTGCCCTAACATACTCACAAACGTTTTCTCGACACACACATACACAAGAAACACACACAAACACCCATCGACTTTTTCTTACAGGCGTACACAGGGGGTTTTGAAACACACACAGACACACACACACTATCACACTCACAACACAGCACTCACACTGGGTCTCCAACACAGCCGTCAACACTTGGAACTGCTTTAACATAATCACAAACATGGTCCTGACACACACATATACAAATAACACACACAAACACCCATCGACTTTTTCTTGCAGGCATACACAATGGTTTCCTGCAAACACACACACACACACACACACACTAATGTCACACTCACGACAGAGCACTCACATTGGATCTCCAGCGGAGCCATGAACACTTGGAATTACCTTAACATATTCACAAACGTGGTCCCGAAACACACATGCAGAAGAAACACACAAAAACACCCTACGACTTTTTCTTACAGACATACACAATGGTATCCAGCAAAACACACACACACACACACATACACTATCACACGCACAACACAGCACTCACACTGGGTCCCCGGCATAGCCATCAACAGTTGGAACTGCCCTAACATACTCACAAACGTGGTCCCAACACACACATACACAAGAAACACACACAAACTCCCATTGACTTTTACTTACAGTCATGCACAATGGTTTCCGCAAACACACACACACACACTATCACACTCACAACACAGCATTCACACTGGCACTTGAATCTGCCCTAACATACAAACAAACGTGGTCCCGACACACACATACAGAAGAAACACACACAAACACCCATCAACTTTTTGTTACAGGCAGACAGAGTGGGGTTTCCCCAAACACACACACACACACACACACACACTGTCACACTAACAGCACACTACGCACACTGGGCCTCGGCAGAGCCATCAACACTTGGAACTGCCCTAACATACACACAAACGTTTTCCCGACACACACATACACAAGAAACACACACAAACACCCATCGACTTTTTCTTACAGGCATACACAACGGTTTCCCGCGTACACACACACACACAGTCACACTTACAACACAGCACTCACAATGGGTATCCAGCAGAACCATCAACACTTGGAACTGCCCTAAAATATTGACAAATGTGGTCGCGACACACACATACACATGAAACTCACACAAACATCCATCGACTTATTCTTACAGGCATACACTATGTTTTCTCGCCAACACAAACACAGACAGAAACACACACTGCCACACTCACAACACAGCATTCACACTGGCACTTGGAACTGCCACAACATACTCACATACGTGGTCCCGACACACACATTCACAAGAAACACACACAAACACCCATCGACTTTTTCTTAGAAGCATACACTGTGGGGTTCCCCCAAACACACACACACACACAGAGACACACACACACTATCACACTCACAACACAGCACTCTCACTGGGTCTCCAGCAGAGCCATCAACACTTGGAACTGCCCTAACATATTCACAAATGTGGTCCCGACACACACATACAGAAGAAACACACACAAACACCCATGGAATTTTTCTTATAGGCATACAGACTGGTTTCCTGCAAACACACAGACAGACACGCACACACACTGTCACACTCACAACACACACTCACACTGGATATCCAGCAAACTCGTGAACACTTGGAACTGCCCTCACACACTCAGAAATGTGGATCTGAAACACTATACGCAAGAACACACAAATACACCCATCGACTTTTTCATACAGGCATACACAGTGGTTACCCGAAAACACACATACACACACACACACACACACTCTCACACTCACAACACAGCACTCACTCTGTACCTCGGCAGAGACATCAACACTTGGAACTGCCCTCACACACTCACAAATGTGGATCTGAAACACAATACGCAAGAACACACAAATACACCCATCGACTTTTTCATACAGGCATACACAATGGTTACCGGAAAACACACACACACACACACACACACTGTCACACTCGCAACACAGCACTCACACTGGGCCTCGGCAGAGCCATCAACACTTGGAACTGCCCTAACATACTCACAAACGTTTTCCCGACACACACATACAAAAGAAACACACACAAACACCCATCGACTTTTCTTACAGGCGTACACAGGGGGTTCTGAAACACACACAGACACACACACACTATCACACTCACAACACAGCACTCACACTGGGTCTCCAACACAGCCGTCAACACTTGGAACTGCTTTAACATAATCACAATCATGATCCTGACACACACATATACAAATAACACACACAAACACCCATCGACTTTTTCTTGCAGGCATACACAATGGTTTCCTGCAAACACACACACACACACACACACAAAAATGTCACACTCACGACAGAGCACTCACATTGGATCTCCAGCGGAGCCATGAACACTTGCAATTACCTTAACATATTCACAAACGTGGTCCCGAAACACACATGCAGAAGAAACACACAAAAACACCCTATGACTTTTTCTTACAGACATACACAATGGTATCCAGCAAAACACACACACACACACACACAACACTATCACACGCACAACACAGCACTCACACTGGGTCCCCGGCATAGCCATCAACAGTTGGAACTGCCCTAACATACTCACAAACGTGGTCCCAACACACCCATACACAAGAAACACACACAAACTCCCATTGACTTTTACTTACAGTCATGCACAATGGTTTCCGCAAACACACACACACACACTATCACACTCACAACACAGCATTCACACTGGCACTTGAATCTGCCCTAACATACAAACAAACGTGGTCCCGACACACACATACACAAGAAACACACACAAACAGCCATCAACTTTTTGTTACAGGCAGACAGAGTGGGGTTTCCCCAAACACACACACACACACACACACACACACACACTGTCACACTAACAGCACAGTACGCACACTGGGCCTCGGCAGAGCCATCAACACTTGGAACTGCCCTAACATACTCACAAACATTTTCCCGACACACACATACACAAGAAACACACACAAACACCCATCGACTTTTTCTTACAGGCATACACAACGGTTTCCCGCGAACACACACACACACAGTCACACTTACAACACAGCACTCACAATGGGTATCCAGCAGAACCATCAACACTTGGAACTGCCCTAAAATATTGACAAATGTGGTCGCGACACACACATACACATGAAACTCACACACACATCCATCGACTTATTCTTACAGGCATACACAATGTTTTCCCGCCAACACAAACACACACAGAAACACACACTGCCACACTCACAACACAGCATTCACACTGGCACTTGGAACTGCCACAACATACTCACATACGTGGTCCCGACACACACATACACAAGAAACACACACAAACACCCATCGACTTTTTCTTAGAAGCATACACTGTGGGGTTCCCCCAAACACACACACACACAGAGACACACACACACTATCACACTCACAACACAGCACTCTCACTGGGTCTCCAGCAGAGCCATCAACACTTGGAACTGCCCTAACATATTCACAAATGTGGTCCCGACACACACATACAGAAGAAACACACACAAACACCCATGGAATTTTTCTTATAGGCATACAGACTGGTTTCCTGCAAACACACACACAGACACGCACACACACTGTCACACTCACAACACACACTCACACTGGATATCCAGCAAACTCGTGAACACTTGGAACTGCCCTCACACACTCAGAAATGTGGATCTGAAACACAATACGCAAGAACACACAAATACACCCATCGACTTTTTCATACAGGCATACACAATGGTTACCCGAAAACACACACACACACACACTCTCACACTCACAACACAGCACTCACTCTGTACCTCGGCAGAGACATCAACACTTGGAACTGCCCTCACACACTCACAAATGTGGATCTGAAACACAATACGCAAGAACACACAAATACACCCATCGACTTTTTCATACAGGCATACACAATGGTTATCGGAAAACTAACACACACACACACTGTCACACTCGCAACACAGCCTTCACACTGGGCCTCGGCAGAGCCATCAACACTTGGAACTGCCCTAACAAACTGACACACGTTTTCCCGACACACACATACACAAGAAACACACACAAACACCCATGGAATTTTTCTTACAGGCGTACACAGGGGGTTCTGAAACACACACAGACACACACACACTATCACACTCACAACACAGCACTCACACTGGGTCTCCAACACAGCCGTCAACACTTGGAACTGCTTTAACATAATCACAAACATGGTCCTGACACACACATATACAAATAACACACACAAACACCCATCGACTTTTTCTTGCAGGCATACACAATGGTTTCCTGCAAACACACACACACACACACACACACACACAAAAGTCACACTCACGACAGAGCACTCACATTGGATCTCCAGCAGAGCCATGAACACTTGGAATTACCTTAACATATTCACAAACGTGGTCCCGAAACACACATGCAGAAGAAACACACAAAAACACCCTACGACTTTTTCTTACAGACATACACAATGGTATCCAGCAAAACACACACACACACACACACATACACTATCACACGCACAACACAGCACTCACACTGGGTCCCCGGCATAGCCATCAACAGTTGGAACTGCCCTAACATACTCACAAACGTGGTCCCGACACACACATACACAAGAAACACACACAAACTCCCATTGACTTTTACTTACAGTCATGCACAATGGTTTCCGCAAACACACACACACACACACTATCACACTCACAACACAGCATTCACACTGGCACTTGAATCTGCCCTAACATACAAACAAACGTGGTCCCGACACACACATACACAAGAAACACACAGAAACACCCATCAACATTTTGTTACAGGCAGACAGAGTGGGGTTTCCCCAAACAAACACACACACACATACACTGTCACACTAACAGCACACTATGCACACTGGGCCTCGGCAGAGCCATCAACACTTGGAACTGCCCTAACATACTCACAAACGTTTTCCCGACACACACATACACAAGAAACACACACAAACACCCATCGACTTTTTCTTACAGGCATACACAACGGTTTCCCGCGAACACACACACACACAGTCACACTTACAACACAGCACTCACAATGGGTATCCAGCAGAACCATCAACACTTGGAACTGCCCTAAAATATTGACAAATGTGGTCGCGACACACACATACACATGAAACTCACACAAACATCCATCGACTTATTCTTACAGGCATACACAATGTTTTCCCGCCAACACAAACACACACAGAAACACACACTGCCACACTCACAACACAGCATTCACACTGGCACTTGGAACTGCCACAACATACTCACATACGTGGTCCCGACACACACATACACAAGAAACACACACAAACACCCATCGACTTTTTCTTAGAAGCATACACTGTGGGGTTCCCCCAAACACACACACACACAGAGACACACACACACTATCACACTCACAACACAGCACTCTCACTGGGTCTCCAGCAGAGCCATCAACACTTGGAACTGCCCTAACATATTCACAAATGTGGTCCCGACACACACATACAGAAGAAACACACACAAACACCCATGGAATTTTTCTTTAGGCATACAGACTGGTTTCCTGCAAACACACACACAGACACGCACACACACTGTCACACTCACAACACACACTCACACTGGATATCCAGCAAACTCGTGAACACTTGGAACTGCCCTCACACACTCAGAAATGTGGATCTGAAACACTATACGCAAGAACACACAAATACACCCATTGACTTTTTCATACAGGCATACACAATGGTTACCCGAAAACACACACACACACACACACACACTCTCACACTCACAACACAGCACTCACTCTGTACCTCGGCAGAGACATCAACACTTGGAACTGCCCTCACACACTCACAAATGTGGATCTGAAACACAATACGCAAGAACACACAAATACACCCATCGACTTTTTCATACAGGCATACACAATGGTTACCCGAAAACACACACACACACACACACTGTCACACTCGCAACACAGCACTCACACTGGGCCTCGGCAGAGCCATCAACACTTGGAACTGCCCTAACATACTCACAAACGTTTTCCCGACACACACATACACAAGAAACACACACAAACACCCATGGAATTTTTCTTACAGGCGTACACAGGGGGTTCTGAAACACACACAGACACACACACTATCACACTCACAACACAGCACTCACACTGGGTCTCCAACACAGCCGTCAACACTTGGAACTGCTTTAACATAATCACAAACATGGTCCTGACACACACATATACAAATAACACACACAAACACCCATCGACGTTTTCTTGCAGGCATACACAATGGTTTCCTGCAAACACACACACACACACACACAAAAGTCACACTCACGACAGAGCACTCACATTGGATCTCCAGCAGAGCCATGAACACTTGGAATTACCTTAACATATTCACAAACGTGGTCCCGAAACACACATGCAGAAGAAACACACAAAAACACCCTACGACTTTTTCTTACAGACATACACAATGGTATCCAGCAAAACACACACACACACACACACATACACTATCACACGCACAACACAGCACTCACACTGGGTCCCCGGCATAGCCATCAACAGTTGGAACTGCCCTAACATACTCACAAACGTGGTCCCGACACACACATACACAAGAAACACACACAAACTCCCATTGACTTTTACTTACAGTCATGCACAATGGTTTCCGCAAACACACACACACACTATCACACTCACAACACAGCATTCACACTGGCACTTGAATCTGCCCTAACATACAAACAAACGTGGTCCCGACACACACATACACAAGAAACACACACAAACTCCCATCAACATTTTGTTACAGGGAGACAGAGTGGGGTTTCCCCAAACACACACACACACACACACACACTGTCACACTAACAGCACACTATGCACACTGGGCCTCGGCAGAGCCATCAACACTTGGAACTGCCCTAACATACTCACAAACGTTTTCCCGACACACACATACACAAGAAACACACACAAACACCCATCGACTTTTTCTTACAGGCATACACAACGGTTTCCCGCGAACACACACACACACAGTCACACTTACAACACAGCACTCACAATGGGTATCCAGCAGAACCATCAACACTTGGAACTGCCCTAAAATATTGACAAATGTGGTCGCGACACACACATACACATGAAACTCACACAAACATCCATCGACTTATTCTTACAGGCATACACAATGTTTTCCCGCCAACACAAACACACACAGAAACACACACTGCCACACTCACAACACAGCATTCACACTGGCACTTGGAACTGCCACAACATACTCACATACGTGGTCCCGACACACACATACACAAGAAACACACACAAACACCCATCGACTTTTTCTTAGAAGCATACACTGTGGGGTTCCCCCAAACACACACACACACAGAGACACACACACACTATCACACTCACAACACAGCACTCTCACTGGGTCTCCAGCAGAGCCATCAACACTTGGAACTGCCCTAACATATTCACAAATGTGGTCCCGACACACACATACAGAAGAAACACACACAAACACCCATGGAATTTTTCTTTAGGCATACAGACTGGTTTCCTGCAAACACACACACAGACACGCACACACACTGTCACACTCACAACACACACTCACACTGGATATCCAGCAAACTCGTGAACACTTGGAACTGCCCTCACACACTCAGAAATGTGGATCTGAAACACTATACGCAAGAACACACAAATACACCCATTGACTTTTTCATACAGGCATACACAATGGTTACCCGAAAACACACACACACACACACACACACTCTCACACTCACAACACAGCACTCACTCTGTACCTCGGCAGAGACATCAACACTTGGAACTGCCCTCACACACTCACAAATGTGGATCTGAAACACAATACGCAAGAACACACAAATACACCCATCGACTTTTTCATACAGGCATACACAATGGTTACCTGAAAACACACACACACACACACACACTGTCACACTCGCAACACAGCACTCACACTGGGCCTCGGCAGAGCCATCAACACTTGGAACTGCCCTAACATACTCACAAACGTTTTCCCGACACACACATACACAAGAAACACACACAAACACCCATCGACTTTTTCTTACAGGCGTACACAGGGGGTTCTGAAACACACACAGACACACACACTATCACACTCACAACACAGCACTCACACTGGGTCTCCAACACAGCCGTCAACACTTGGAACTGCTTTAACATAATCACAAACATGGTCCTGACACACACATATACAAATAACACACACAAACACCCATCGACGTTTTCTTGCAGGCATACACAATGGTTTCCTGCAAACACACACACACACACACACACAAAAGTCACACTCACGACAGAGCACTCACATTGGATCTCCAGCAGAGCCATGAACACTTGGAATTACCTTAACATATTCACAAACGTGGTCCCGAAACACACATGCAGAAGAAACACACAAAAACACCCTACGACTTTTTCTTACAGACATACACAATGGTATCCAGCAAAACACACACACACACACACACATACACTATCACACGCACAACACAGCACTCACACTGGGTCCCCGGCATAGCCATCAACAGTTGGAACTGCCCTAACATACTCACAAACGTGGTCCCGACACACACATACACAAGAAACACACACAAACTCCCATTGACTTTTACTTACAGTCATGCACAATGGTTTCCGCAAACACACACACACACTATCACACTCACAACACAGCATTCACACTGGCACTTGAATCTGCCCTAACATACAAACAAACGTGGTCCCGACACACACATACACAAGAAACACACACAAACTCCCATCAACATTTTGTTACAGGGAGACAGAGTGGGGTTTCCCCAAACACACACACACACACACACACACTGTCACACTAACAGCACACTATGCACACTGGGCCTCGGCAGAGCCATCAACACTTGGAACTGCCCTAACATACTCACAAACGTTTTCCCGACACACACATACACAAGAAACACACACAAACACCCATCGACTTTTTCTTACAGGCATACACAACGGTTTCCCGCGAACACACACACACACAGTCACACTTACAACACAGCACTCACAATGGGTATCCAGCAGAACCATCAACACTTGGAACTGCCCTAAAATATTGACAAATGTGGTCGCGACACACACATACACATGAAACTCACACAAACATCCATCGACTTATTCTTACAGGCATACACAATGTTTTCCCGCCAACACAAACACACACAGAAACACACACTGCCACACTCACAACACAGCATTCACACTGGCACTTGGAACTGCCACAACATACTCACATACGTGGTCCCGACACACACATACACAAGAAACACACACAAACACCCATCGACTTTTTCTTAGAAGCATACACTGTCGGGTTCCCCCAAACACACACACACACAGAGACACACACACACTATCACACTCACAACACAGCACTCTCACTGGGTCTCCAGCAGAGCCATCAACACTTGGAACTGCCCTAACATATTCACAAATGTGGTCCCGACACACACATACAGAAGAAACACACACAAACACCCATGGAATTTTTCTTATAGGCATACAGACTGGTTTCCTGCAAACACACACACAGACACGCACACACACTGTCACACTCACAACACACACTCACACTGGATATCCAGCAAACTCGTGAACACTTGGAACTGCCCTCACACACTCAGAAATGTGGATCTGAAACACTATACGCAAGAACACAAAAATACACCCATCGACTTTTTCATACAGGCATACACAATGGTTACCCGAAAACACACACACACACACACACACTCTCACACTCACAACACAGCACTCACTCTGTACCTCGGCAGAGACATCAACACTTGGAACTGCCCTCACACACTCACAAATGTGGATCTGAAACACAATACGCAAGAACACACAAATACACCCATCGACTTTTTCATACAGGCATACACAATGGTTATCGGAAAACTAACACACACACACTGTCACACTCGCAACACAGCCTTCACACTGGGCCTCGGCAGAGCCATCAACACTTGGAACTGCCCTAACAAACTGACACACGTTTTCCCGACACACACATACACAAGAAACACACACAAACACCCATGGAATTTTTCTTACAGTCGTACACAGGGGGTTCTGAAACACACACAGACACACACACACTATCACACTCACAACACAGCACTCACACTGGGTCTCCAACACAGCCGTCAACACTTGGAACTGCTTTAACATAATCACAAACATGGTCCTGACACACACATATACAAATAACACACACAAACACCCATCGACTTTTTCTTGCAGGCATACACAATGGTTTCATGCAAACACACACACACACACACACACACACAAAAGTCACACTCACGACAGAGCACTCACATTGGATCTCCAGCAGAGCCATGAACACTTGGAATTACCTTAACATATTCACAAACGTGGTCCCGAAACATACATGCAGAAGAAACACACAAAAACACCCTACGACTTTTTCTTACAGACATACACAATGGTATCCAGCAAAACACACACACACACACACATACACTATCACACGCACAACACAGCACTCACACTGGGTCCCCGGCATAGCCATCAACAGTTGGAACTGCCCTAACATACTCACAAACGTGGTCCCGACACACACATACACAAGAAACACACACAAACTCCCATTGACTTTTACTTACAGTCATGCACAATGGTTTCCACAAACACACACACACACACACTATCACACTCACAACACAGCATTCACACTGGCACTTGAATCTGCCCTAACATACAAACAAACGTGGTCCCGACACACACATACACAAGAAACACACACAATCACCCATCAACATTTTGTTACAGGCAGACAGAGTGGGGTTTCCCCAAACACACACACACACACACACACACTGTCACACTAACAGCACACTACGCACACTGGGCCTCGGCAGAGCCATCAACACTTGGAACTGCCCTAACATACTCACAAACGTTCTCCCGACACACACATACACAAGAAACACACACAAACACCCATCGACTTTTTCTTACAGGCATACACAACGGTTTCCCGCGAACACACACACACACAGTCACACTTACAACACAGCACTCACAATGGGTATCCAGCAGAACCATCAACACTTGGAACTGCCCTAAAATATTGACAAATGTGGTCGCGACACACACATACACATGAAACTCACACAAACATCCATCGACTTATTCTTACAGGCATACACAATGTTTTCCCGCCAACACAAACACACACAGAAACACACACTGCCACACTCACAACACAGCATTCACACTGGCACTTGGAACTGCCACAACATACTCACATACGTGGTCCCGACACACACATACACAAGAAACACACACAAACACCCATCGACTTTTTCTTAGAAGCATACACTGTGGGGTTCCCCCAAACACACAGACACACAAAGAGACACACACACACTATCACACTCACAACACAGCACTCTCACTGGGTCTCCAGCAGAGCCATCAACACTTGGAACTGCCCTAACATATTCACAAATGTGGTCCCGACACACACATACAGAAGAAACACACACAAACACCCATGGAATTTTTCTTATAAGCATACAGACTGGTTTCCTGCAAACACACACACAGACACGCACACACACTGTCACACTCACAACACACACTCACACTGGATATCCAGCAAACTCGTGAACACTTGGAACTGCCCTCACACACTCAGAAATGTGGATCTGAAACACAATACGCAAGAACACACAAATACACCCATCGACTTTTTCATACAGGCATACACAATGGTTACCCGAAAACACACACACACACACACACTGTCACACTCGCAACACAGCACTCACACTGGGCCTCGGCATAGCCATCAACACTTGGAACTGCCCTAACATACTCACAAACGTTTTCCCGACACACACATACACAAGAAACACACACAAACACCCATCGACTTTTTCTTACAGGCGTACACAGGGGGTTCTGAAACACACACAGACACACACACACTATCACACTCACAACACAGCACTCACACTGGGTCTCCAACACAGCCGTCAACACTTGGAACTGCTTTAACATAATCACAAACATGGTCCTGACACACACATATACAAATAACACACACAAACACCCATCGACGTTTTCTTGCAGGCATACACAATGGTTTCCTGCAAACACACACACACACACACACACAAAAGTCACACTCACGACAGAGCACTCACATTGGATCTCCAGCAGAGCCATGAACACTTGGAATTACCTTAACATATTCACAAACGTGGTCCCGAAACACACATGCAGAAGAAACACACAAAAACACCCTACGACTTTTTCTTACAGACATACACAATGGTATCCAGCAAAACACACACACACACACACACATACACTATCACACGCACAACACAGCACTCACACTGGGTCCCCGGCATAGCCATCAACAGTTGGAACTGCCCTAACATACTCACAAACGTGGTCCCAACACACACATACACAAGAAACACACACAAACTCCCATTGACTTTTACTTACAGTCATGCACAATGGTTTCCGCAAACACACACACAAACACTATCACACTTACAACACAGCATTCACACTGGACTTGAATCTGCCCTAACATACAAACAAACGTGGTCCCGACACACACATACACAAGAAACACACACAAACAGCCATCAACTTTTTGTTACAGGCAGACAGAGTGGGGTTTCCCCAAACACACACACACACACTGTCACACTAACAGCACACTACGCACACTGGGCCTCGGCAGAGCCATCAACACTTGGAACTGCCCTAACATACTCACAAACGTTTTCCCGACACACACATACACAAGAAACACACACAAACACCCATCGACTTTTTCTTACAGGCATACACAACGGTTTCCCGCGAACACACACACACAGTCACACTTACAACACAGCACTCACAATGGGTATCCAGCAGAACCATCAACACTTGGAACTGCCCTAAAATATTGACAAATGTGGTCGCGACACACACATACACATGAAACTCACACAAACATCCATCGACTTATTCTTACAGGCATACACAATGTTTTCCCGCCAACACAAACACACGCAGAAACACACACTGCCACACTCACAACACAGCATTCACACTGGCACTTGGAACTGCCACAACATACTCACATACGTGGGCCCGACACACATACACAAGAAACACACACAAACACCCATCGACTTTTTCTTAGAAGCATACACTGTGGGGTTCCCCCAAACACACACACACACAGAGACACACACACACTATCACACTCACAACACAGCACTCTCACTGGGTCTCCAGCAGAGCCATCAACACTTGGAACTGCCCTAACATATTCACAAATGTGGTCCCGACACACACATACAGAAGAAACACACACAAACACCCATGGAATTTTTCTTCTAGGCATACAGACTGGTTTCCTGCAAACACACACACAGACACGCACACACACTGTCACACTCACAACACGCACTCACACTGGATATCCAGCAAACTCGTGAACACTTGGAACTGCCCTCACACACTCAGAAATGTGGATCTGAAACACAATACGCAAGAACACACAAATACACCCATCGACTTTTTCATACAGGCATACACAATGGTTACCCGAAAACACACACACACACACACACTGTCACACTCACAACACAGCACTCACTCTGTACCTCGGCAGAGACATCAACACTTGGAACTGCCCTCACACACTCACAAATGTGGATCTGAAACACAATACGCAAGAACACACAAATACACCCATCGACTTTTTCATACAGGCATACACAATGGTTACCGGAAAACACACACACACACACACACACACTGTCACACTCGCAACACAGCACTCACACTGGGCCTCGGCAGAGCCATCAACACTTGGAATTGCCCTAACATACTCACAAACGTTTTCCCGACACACACATACACAAGAAACACACACAAACACCCATCGACTTTTTCTTACAGGCGTACACAGGGGGTTCTGAAACACACACAGACACACACACACTATCACACTCACAACACAGCACTCACACTGGGTCTCCAACACAGCCGTCAACACTTGGAACTGCTTTAACATAATCACAAACATGGTCCTGACACACACATATACAAATAACACACACAAACACCCATCGACTTTTTCTTGCAGGCATACACAATGGTTTCCTGCAAACACACACACACACACACACACAAAAGGCACACTCACGACAGAGCACTCACATTGGATCTCCAGCAGAGCCATGAACACTTGGAATTACCTTAACATATTCACAAACGTGGTCCCGAAACACACATGCAGAAGAAACACACAAAAACACCCTACGACTTTTTCTTACAGACATACACAATGGTATCCAGCAAAACACACACACACACACACACATATACTATCACACGCACAACACAGCACTCACACTGGGTCCCCGGCATAGCCATCAACAGTTGGAACTGCCCTAACATACTCACAAACGTGGTCCCGACACACACATACACAAGAAACACACACAAACTCCCATTGACTTTTACTTACAGTCATGCACAATGGTTTCCGCAAACACACACACACACACTATCACACTCACAACACAGCATTCACACTGGCACTTGAATCTGCCCTAACATACAAACAAACGTTGTCCCGACACACACATACACAAGAAACACACACAAACACCCATCAACTTTTTGTTACAGGCAGACAGAGTGGGGTTTCCCCAAACACACACACACACACACACACACACACACTGTCACACTAACAGCACACTACGCACACTGGGCCTCGGCAGAGCCATCAACACTTGGAACTGCCCTAACATACTCACAAAGGTTTTCCCGACACACACATACACAAGAAACACACACAAACACCCATCGACTTTTTCTTACAGGCATACACAACGGTTTCCCGCGAACACACACACACACAGTCACACTTACAACACAGCACTCACAATGGGTATCCAGCAGAACCATCAACACTTGGAACTGCCCTAAAATATTGACAAATGTGGTCGCGACACACACATACACATGAAACTCACACAAACATCCATCGACTTATTCTTACAGGCATACACAATGTTTAACCGCCAACACAAACACACACAGAAACACACACTGCCACACTCACAACACAGCATTCACACTGGCACTTGGAACTGCCACAACATACTCACATACGTGGTCCCGACACACACATACACAAGAAACACACACAAACACCCATCGACTTTTTCTTAGAAGCATACACTGTGGGGTTCCCCCAAACACACACACACACACAGAGACACACACACACTATCACACTCACAACACAGCACTCTCACTGGGTCTCCAGCAGAGCCATCAACACTTGGAACTGCCCTAACATATTCACAAATGTGGTCCCGACACACACATACAGAAGAAACACACACAAACACCCATGGAATTTTTCTTATAGGCATACAGACTGGTTTCCTGCAAACACACAGACAGACACGCACACACACTGTCACACTCACAACACACACTCACACTGGATATCCAGCAAACTCGTGAACACTTGGAACTGCCCTCACACACTCAGAAATGTGGATCTGAAACACAATACGCAAGAACACACAAATACACCCATCGACTTTTTCATACAGGCATACACAATGGTTACCCGAAAACACACACACACACACACACACACTCTCACACTCACAACACAGCACTCACTCTGTACCTCGGCAGAGACATCAACACTTGGAACTGCCCTCACACACTCACAAATGTGGATCTGAAACACAATACGCAAGAACACACAAATACACCCATCGACTTTTTCATACAGGCATACACAATGGTTACCGGAAAACACACACACACACACACACACTGTCACACTCGCAACACAGCCTTCACACTGGGCCTCGGCAGAGCCATCAACACTTGGAACTGCCCTAACATACTGACAAACGTTTTCCCGACACACACATACACAAGAAACACACACAAACACCCATCGACTTTTTCTTACAGGCGTACACAGGGGGTTCTGAAACACACACAGACACACACACACTATCACACTCACAACACAGCACTCACACTGGGTCTCCAACACAGCCGTCAACACTTGGAACTGCTTTAACATAATCACAAACATGGTCCTGACACACACATATACAAATAACACACACAAACACCCATCGACTTTTTCTTGCAGGCATACACAATGGTTTCCTGCAAACACACACACAAACACACACACACACACAAAAGTCACACTCACGACAGAGCACTCACATTGGATCTCCAGCAGAGCCATGAACACTTGGAATTACCTTAACATATTCACAAACGTGGTCCCGAAACACACATGCAGAAGAAACACACAAAAACACCCTACGACTTTTTCTTACAGACATACACAATGGTATCCAGCAAAACACACACACACACACACATACACTATCACACGCACAACACAGCACTCACACTGGGTCCCCGGCATAGCCATCAACAGTTGGAACTGCCCTAACATACTCACAAACGTGGTCCCGACACACACATACACAAGAAACACACACAAACTCCCATTGACTTTTACTTACAGTCATGCACAATGGTTTCCGCAAACACACACACACACACACTATCACACTCACAACACAGCATTCACACTGGCACTTGAATCTGCCCTGACATACAAACAAACGTGGTCCCGACACACACATACACAAGAAACACACACAAACACCCATCAACATTTTGTTACAGGCAGACAGAGTGGGGTTTCCCCAAACACACACACACACACACACACACACTGTCACACTAACAGCACAGTACGCACACTGGGCCTCGGCAGAGCCATCAACAATTGGAACTGCCCTAACATACTCACAAACATTTTCCCGACACACACATACACAAGAAACACACACAAACACCCATCGACTTTTTCTTACAGGCATACACAACGGTTTCCCGCGAACACACACACACACAGTCACACTTACAACACAGCACTCACAATGGGTATCCAGCAGAACCATCAACACTTGGAACTGCCCTAAAATATTGACAAATGTGGTCGCGACACACACATACACATGAAACTCACACAAACATCCATCGACTTATTCTTACAGGCATACACAATGTTTTCCCGCCAACACAAACACACACAGAAACACACACTGCCACACTCACAACACAGCATTCACACTGGCACTTGGAACTGCCACAACATACTCACATACGTGGTCCCGACACACACATACACAAGAAACACACACAAACACCCATCGACTTTTTCTTAGAAGCATACACTGTGGGGTTCCCCCAAACACACACACACACAGAGACACACACACACTATCACACTCACAACACAGCACTCTCACTGGGTCTCCAGCAGAGCCATCAACACTTGGAACTGCCCTAACATATTCACAAATGTGGTCCCGACACACACATACAGAAGAAACACACACAAACACCCATGGAATTTTTCTTATAGGCATACAGACTGGTTTCCTGCAAACACACACACAGACACGCACACACACTGTCACACTCACAACACACACTCACACTGGATATCCAGCAAACTCGTGAACACTTGGAACTGCCCTCACACACTCACAAATGTGGATCTGAAACACAATACGCAAGAACACACAAATACACCCATCGACTTTTTCATACAGGCATACACAATGGTTACCCGAAAACACACACACACACACACACACTCTCACACTCACAACACAGCACTCACTCTGTACCTCGGCAGAGACATCAACACTTGGAACTGCCCTCACACACTCACAAATGTGGATCTGAAACACAATACGCAAGAACACACAAATACACCCATCGACTTTTTCATACAGGCATACACAATGGTTATCGGAAAACTAACACACACACACACTGTCACACTCGCAACACAGCCTTCACACTGGGCCTCGGCAGAGCCATCAACACTTGGAACTGCCCTAACAAACTGACACACGTTTTCCCGACACACACATACACAAGAAACACACACAAACACCCATGGAATTTTTCTTACAGGCGTACACAGGGGGTTCTGAAACACACACAGACACACACACACTATCACACTCACAACACAGCACTCACACTGGGTCTCCAACACAGCCGTCAACACTTGGAACTGCTTTAACATAATCACAAACATGGTCCTGACACACACATATACAAATAACACACACAAACACCCATCGACTTTTTCTTGCAGGCATACACAATGGTTTCATGCAAACACACACACACACACACACACAAAAGTCACACTCACGACAGAGCACTCACATTGGATCTCCAGCAGAGCCATGAACACTTGGAATTACCTTAACATATTCACAAACGTGGTCCCGAAACACACATGCAGAAGAAACACACAAAAACACCCTACGACTTTTTCTTACAGACATACACAATGGTATCCAGCAAAACACACACACACACACACATACACTATCACACGCACAACACAGCACTCACACTGGGTCCCCGGCATAGCCATCAACAGTTGGAACTGCCCTAACATACTCACAAACGTGGTCCCGACACACACATACACAAGAAACACACACAAACTCCCATTGACTTTTACTTACAGTCATGCACAATGGTTTCCGCAAACACACACACACACACAATATCACACTCACAACACAGCATTCACACTGGCACTTGAATCTGCCCTAACATACAAACAAACGTGGTCCCGACACACACATACACAAGAAACACACAGAAACACCCATCAACATTTTGTTACAGGCAGACAGAGTGGGGTTTCCCCAAACAAACACACACACACACACACTGTCACACTAACAGCACAGTACGCACACTGGGCCTCGGCAGAGCCATCAACACTTGGAACTGCCCTAACATACTCACAAACGTTTTCCCGACACACACATACACAAGAAACACACACAAACACCCATCGACTTTTTCTTACAGGCATACACAACGGTTTCCCGCGAACACACACACACAGAGTCACACTTACAACACAGCACTCACAATGGGTATCCAGCAGAACCATCAACACTTGGAACTGCCCTAAAATATTGACAAATGTGGTCGCGACACACACATACACATGAAACTCACACAAACATCCATCGACTTATTCTTACAGGCATACACAATGTTTTCCCGCCAACACAAACACACACAGAAACACACACTGCCACACTCACAACACAGCATTCACACTGGCACTTGGAACTGCCACAACATACTCACATACGTGGTCCCGACACACACATACACAAGAAACACACACAAACACCCATCGACTTTTTCTTAGAAGCATACACTGTCGGGTTCCCCCAAACACACACACACACAGAGACACACACACACTATCACACTCACAACACAGCACTCTCACTGGGTCTCCAGCAGAGCCATCAACACTTGGAACTGCCCTAACATATTCACAAATGTGGTCCCGACACACACATACAGAAGAAACACACACAAACACCCATGGAATTTTTCTTATAGGCATACAGACTGGTTTCCTGCAAACACACACACAGACACGCACACACACTGTCACACTCACAACACACACTCACACTGGATATCCAGCAAACTCGTGAACACTTGGAACTGCCCTCACACACTCAGAAATGTGGATCTGAAACACTATACGCAAGAACACACAAATACACCCATTGACTTTTTCATACAGGCATACACAATGGTTACCCGAAAACACACACACACACACACACACACACTCTCACACTCACAACACAGCACTCACTCTGTACCTCGGCAGAGACATCAACACTTGGAACTGCCCTCACACACTCACAAATGTGGATCTGAAACACAATACGCAAGAACACACAAATACACCCATCGACTTTTTCATACAGGCATACACAATGGTTACCCGAAAACACACACACACACACACACACTGTCACACTCGCAACACAGCACTCACACTGGGCCTCGGCAGAGCCATCAACACTTGGAACTGCCCTAACATACTCACAAACGTTTTCCCGACACACACATACACAAGAAACACACACAAACACCCATGGAATTTTTCTTACAGGCGTACACAGGGGGTTCTGAAACACACACAGACACACACACTATCACACTCACAACACAGCACTCACACTGGGTCTCCAACACAGCCGTCAACACTTGGAACTGCTTTAACATAATCACAAACATGGTCCTGACACACACATATACAAATAACACACACAAACACCCATCGACGTTTTCTTGCAGGCATACACAATGGTTTCCTGCAAACACACACACACACACACACACAAAAGTCACACTCACGACAGAGCACTCACATTGGATCTCCAGCAGAGCCATGAACACTTGGAATTACCTTAACATATTCACAAACGTGGTCCCGAAACACACATGCAGAAGAAACACACAAAAACACCCTACGACTTTTTCTTACAGACATACACAATGGTATCCAGCAAAACACACACACACACACACACATACACTATCACACGCACAACACAGCACTCACACTGGGTCCCCGGCATAGCCATCAACAAATTGGAACTGCCCTAACATACTCACAAACGTGGTCCCGACACACACATACACAAGAAACACACACAAACTCCCATTGACTTTTACTTACAGTCATGCACAATGGTTTCCGCAAACACACACACACTATCACACTCACAACACAGCATTCACACTGGCACTTGAATCTGCCCTAACATACAAACAAACGTGGTCCCGACACACACATACACAAGAAACACACACAAACTCCCATCAACATTTTGTTACAGGGAGACAGAGTGGGGTTTCCCCAAACACACACACACACACACACACACTGTCACACTAACAGCACACTATGCACACTGGGCCTCGGCAGAGCCATCAACACTTGGAACTGCCCTAACATACTCACAAACGTTTTCCCGACACACACATACACAAGAAACACACACAAACACCCATCGAGTTTTTCTTACAGGCATACACAACGGTTTCCCGAGAACACACACACACACAGTCACACTTACAACACAGCACTCACAATGGGTATCCAGCAGAACCATCAACACTTGGAACTGCCCTAAAATATTGACAAATGTGGTCGCGACACACACATACACATGAAACTCACACAAACATCCATCGACTTATTCTTACAGGCATACACAATGTTTTCCCGCCAACACAAACACACACAGAAACACACACTGCCACACTCACAACACAGCATTCACACTGGCACTTGGAACTGCCACAACATACTCACATACGTGGTCCCGACACACACATACACAAGAAACACACACAAACACCCATCGACTTTTTCTTAGAAGCATACACTGTGGGGTTCCCCCAAACACACACACACACAGAGACACACACACACTATCACACTCACAACACAGCACTCTCACTGGGTCTCCAGCAGAGCCATCAACACTTGGAACTGCCCTAACATATTCACAAATGTGGTCCCGACACACACATACAGAAGAAACACACACAAACACCCATGGAATTTTTCTTTAGGCATACAGACTGGTTTCCTGCAAACACACACACAGACACGCACACACACTGTCACACTCACAACACACACTCACACTGGATATCCAGCAAACTCGTGAACACTTGGAACTGCCCTCACACACTCACAAATGTGGATCTGAAACACAATACGCAAGAACACACAAATACACCCATCGACTTTTTCATACAGGCATACACAATGGTTACCCGAAAACACACACACACACACACACACTGTCACACTCGCAACACAGCACTCACACTGGGCCTCGGCAGAGCCATCAACACTTGGAACTGCCCTAACATACTCACAAACGTTTTCCCGACACACACATACACAAGAAACACACACAAACACCCATGGAATTTTTCTTACAGGCGTACACAGGGGGTTCTGAAACACACACAGACACACACACTATCACACTCACAACACAGCACTCACACTGGGTCTCCAACACAGCCGTCAACACTTGGAACTGCTTTAACATAATCACAAACATGGTCCTGACACACACATATACAAATAACACACACAAACACCCATCGACGTTTTCTTGCAGGCATACACAATGGTTTCCTGCAAACACACACACACACACACACACAAAAGTCACACTCACGACAGAGCACTCACATTGGATCTCCAGCAGAGCCATGAACACTTGGAATTACCTTAACATATTCACAAACGTGGTCCCGAAACACACATGCAGAAGAAACACACAAAAACACCCTACGACTTTTTCTTACAGACAGACACAATGGTATCCAGCAAAACACACACACACACACACACATACACTATCACACGCACAACACAGCACTCACACTGGGTCCCCGGCATAGCCATCAACAGTTGGAACTGCCCTAACATACTCACAAACGTGGTCCCGACACACACATACACAAGAAACACACACAAACTCCCATTGACTTTTACTTACAGTCATGCACAATGGTTTCCGCAAACACACACACACACTATCACACTCACAACACAGCATTCACACTGGCACTTGAATCTGCCCTAACATACAAACAAACGTGGTCCCGACACACACATACACAAGAAACACACACAAACTCCCATCAACATTTTGTTACAGGGAGACAGAGTGGGGTTTCCCCAAACACACACACACACACACACACTGTCACACTAACAGCACACTATGCACACTGGGCCTCGGCAGAGCCATCAACACTTGGAACTGCCCTAACATACTCACAAACGTTTTCCCGACACACACATACACAAGAAACACACACAAACACCCATCGAGTTTTTCTTACAGGCATACACAACGGTTTCCCGCGAACACACACACACAGAGTCACACTTACAACACAGCACTCACAATGGGTATCCAGCAGAACCATCAACACTTGGAACTGCCCTAAAATATTGACAAATGTGGTCGCGACACACACATACACATGAAACTCACACAAACATCCATCGACTTATTCTTACAGGCATACACAATGTTTTCCCGCCAACACAAACACACGCAGAAACACACACTGCCACACTCACAACACAGCATTCACACTGGCACTTGGAACTGCCACAACATACTCACATACGTGGTCCCGACACACATACACAAGAAACACACACAAACACCCATCGACTTTTTCTTAGAAGCATACACTGTGGGGTTCCCCCAAACACACACACACACAGAGACACACACACACTATCACACTCACAACACAGCACTCTCACTGGGTCTCCAGCAGAGCCATCAACACTTGGAACTGCCCTAACATATTCACAAATGTGGTCCCGACACACACATACAGAAGAAACACACACAAACACCCATGGAATTTTTCTTCTAGGCATACAGACTGGTTTCCTGCAAACACACACACAGACACGCACACACACTGTCACACTCACAACACGCACTCACACTGGATATCCAGCAAACTCGTGAACACTTGGAACTGCCCTCACACACTCAGAAATGTGGATCTGAAACACAATACGCAAGAACACACAAATACACCCATCGACTTTTTCATACAGGCATACACAATGGTTACCCGAAAACACACACACACACACACTGTCACACTCACAACACAGCACTCACTCTGTACCTCGGCAGAGACATCAACAGTTGGAACTGCCCTCACACACTCACAAATATGGATCTGAAACACAATACGCAAGAACACACAAATACACCCATCGACTTTTTCATACAGGCATACACAATGGTTACCGGAAAACACACACACACACACACACACACTGTCACACTCGCAACACAGCACTCACACTGGGCCTCGGCAGAGCCATCAACACTTGGAATTGCCCTAACATACTCACAAACGTTTTCCCGACACACACATACACAAGAAACACACACAAACACCCATCGACTTTTTCTTACAGGCGTACACAGGGGGTTCTGAAACACACACAGACACACACACACTATCACACTCACAACACAGCACTCACACTGGGTCTCCAACACAGCCGTCAACACTTGGAACTGCTTTAACATAATCACAAACATGGTCCTGACACACACATATACAAATAACACACACAAACACCCATCGACTTTTTCTTGCAGGCATACACAATGGTTTCCTGCAAACACACACACACACACACACACAAAAGTCACACTCACGACAGAGCACTCACATTGGATCTCCAGCAGAGCCATGAACACTTGGAATTACCTTAACATATTCACAAACGTGGTCCCGAAACACACATGCAGAAGAAACACACAAAAACACCCTACGACTTTTTCTTACAGACATACACAATGGTATCCAGCAAAACACACACACACACACACACACATATACTATCACACGCACAACACAGCACTCACACTGGGTCCCCGGCATAGCCATCAACAGTTGGAACTGCCCTAACATACTCACAAACGTGGTCCCGACACACACATACACAAGAAACACACACAAACTCCCATTGACTTTTACTTACAGTCATGCACAATGGTTTCCGCAAACACACACACACACACTATCACACTCACAACACAGCATTCACACTGGCACTTGAATCTGCCCTAACATACAAACAAACGTTGTCCCGACACACACATACACAAGAAACACACACAAACACCCATCAACTTTTTGTTACAGGCAGACAGAGTGGGGTTTCCCCAAACACACACACACACACACACACACACTGTCACACTAACAGCACACTACGCACACTGGGCCTCGGCAGAGCCATCAACACTTGGAACTGCCCTAACATACTCACAAAGGTTTTCCCGACACAC